>NC_085106.1:4835504-4973004 GCF_963422355.1 Corticium candelabrum
TATCTTCATGTGAACTGTAGTGATAACATGATTGGCTTGCTACGCGAAACGTTGTTGCTGTCTAGCAGTAATTTGCGTACAGATGCGAATTGTCTTGCTGCACAATTGATTGGTCGAACTCACCAGTTGTCTCAGAATTTTCCAGACCTTTCTTCACTCATTGCAAGTGCATACCATTGGGCCCAGTCATCACCCATACCAATGCTGATTCCTCAGTCCACATGTCTGATCGCTCCAGGAGGTCCTCTCAAAATGTCACTGGCTGGCCACCCACAAAGGATAGAGAAAATCATGTTGAAGACAGATGAACCTGTTGCTGTTTCAATGTCAAGGGGATACAATGAATCCACCCTTGTCAATGTCTGGGACTTGACACTAGGAGAATGCTTGCACTCGTTTGTCATTTCAGAAAAGAAACTTGCAAAATTTACTATGGGTCCCTCGTGGGTTGCTGTAGGATCACAGAACGTTCATGTTATTCACTTGAAGACAGGAGAATGCATGAGAATGATAGAGTGTGATGAAGAAGTAACCTCTCTAGTTGCACTGCAAAGTAGTTCATCAGATATGTTAGTGATAGGTCATGTATCTGGTGTAGTTGCTGTGTGGAATATAACCAATGGTGATTTATTCTGCAAACTTGGAAAACATAGTAATCAGATCACTAGTCTTTGTATGCTCTCGAGTAGTCATATCGCTGTCTCAGGCTCTTCAGACTCTACTATTAGAGTATGGGATTTACAACGTAAACGTGTTAAATTTTGTTTTCAGTATCACCGTGGAGAAATTACATGCTTAGCTGTTTGTGAGTCTCCCAGAGGCATCTACACTGTTTCGGGATCTACGGATACAAGCCTTCGCAAATGGTGTTTGCAAACGGGCAAGTGTTTGGCTGTCATGGAAGGCCACACGAAGACTGTAAAGGATGTTGCAATTTTACCCAGTGGCAGTGTCTGTATGTCTGCTTCTCTTGACAAAACACTTCGACTGTGGGATCTCAATACAGGACAAACTGTGAAGACTCTTAAGGGACATGACGATGGAGTGTGGTGTGTTGCAGTGACGGCTGGTGGCTCAATGGCAGTATCTGGGTCAAAGGATGATTTGTTAAAAGTATGGGACACTGCCAGTGGTGAATGTTTACATACCCTGGAAAGTCATTCGTCATGGATTAGTTGTGTTGCTGCATCACAATATGGTAAATGGGTTGTGTCAGGTTCAAATGACAAATTGCTGAAAGTGTGGGATATACAAAAGCAGCAGACAATAACACAGATTGCCCGACATTTTTCTCAGCCAGAATGCATAGCGGCGTCTTCTAAAGCATTTTACTCTGGTGCTCCTGATGGAATTAAGGTGTGGGCATTGGATGGTCGCTGCTTGCATTCTTTTCAGTCTTCCACCAGCTGTCTGGCCTCCACTTCTGATGGAAAATATATTGTTAGTGGAGGTATGGACAAACAAGTAAAGATATGGGATGTTAAGGCTAACTGTTTGTTGCAATCCCTGCAAGGTCATAATGGTAATATCACTTGTGTATTAGTAGTAGGGGTGATGGCTTTTACCGGTTCTGCAGATGGAATGATAAAGATATGGAGAATTCCTCAAGGAGATAGACTTGAATCTCTGGAGAGTCATGAAGCTGGTATTAAATGTGTGGCGGTCTCAGACGATGCAGAGATGGTAGCAAGTGGATCATTTGACAAGAGTGTGAGAGTGTGGTCATTGTCAAATGGACATCTTAAACAATGCACTGTCTTTGAGGGTCACACTGACATTGTTTGGTGTATTAGAGTGACTAGAGACAAGAAAAAGGCCATCTCTGGAGCCAGTGACAAAACAGTTCGAGTGTGGAGCATTCAGGATCAGGTGTGTTTGCATGTATTGCAACACCATGAAAGTGTGAAAGCATTGGCAGTCACTGCCGACAGTAAGCACTTGATTTCTGGGGACCATTCAAGCAGCAATCAACTTCGACTGTGGAATTTAGAAAATGGAGAATGCTTGCTGTCATTTGAGGGACACTCACATGCTGTAATGTCCATAATTCTGGTTGATAATGACAGACTTGTAGTCTCAGGCTCCAGAGATGGCACAATTAAGTTGTGGGCAATCGATGGTAAAGGGCACCCTCTTGCTACCTTTGATGCACAAGCTCAAGCTAAGCATCTAGCTCATGTCAAAGCATCACCTGGAACTAAATCCCAAGGAACGATTGCAGCTGCAACAAAGACTGGTCATATTTGTATTCTCAGCATATGTATGCAGTAAGAATGGGAGCTGTGGCAGGAAATACTTTCATCATAATTGATGAACATCATTCCAGGAACATTTGTATTAACATAGACAACTTTTTAAAAAATTCAGTTTATCAGTTAACAATGAGTCAAACTAGTAGAGTTTGTTCATGTGATATTTTTACAAAGGTTTGATCACTAACTCTCATTTTAATTGGCAATGATTTTTAATATTAGTTTAGAAACCAAGTCTAATAAGTAATTGAACAAAAAGCACGTGCTAAAACATGTGGAGTGTGTACGAGGAGAGGACTGGGTACAAGTCTCTACAACAGTTACAAATTTACTTTCTATAACACATCTACATAGTTAGAATTGTTGATCAATGTAAACATCTTGGGCACATGTTTTGTTGCACTTTTAGTCACCAGGTGTCTATTGATGATGAGGTTAAGAGATTGTTTGCATCTTTCAATTCATTTTTCATCTATTAAAGTAGCATCAGTCCTTGCTCTTTGTCGTTTGCTTTAAGTACACTCTGCTATTTTCTATGGTTGTCAGCTTTTGCAGCAATAAAGATCTAAATCGGTTACGAGTTACTGGAATGATGCTCCAAGGTGTATCTGCAATGTTCCATGATGATGTCATGTTGACACTATGTTAACGGCAACAGGTGTTCTTCCCTTGGTAGACATATACGGCACTTTAGAACCGTGTTGTTGTTTACATATCATCTTTATTAGAGAGTTGCTTTTGACTGAGCCTAGTACTGCATGTAGTTATGTGTTGCTGTTTTGTATTTATTCTCATATTTCTGTAAATCTGTCTGTTGATTTTTGTCTGTGTGTTTATACATGTTCATAGCTGTATGTCGTTTTATCCAGATTCTATCTATTTACTTGGTAAGTACTGTACTGCACTATGTGCGATGACAATAAAACTGAACACTTTGGGACCCGTCCTGTTCATAACTCTGAATATTTGTGATATCTGTCCTTCGTCTCTGTCCTAGCCTCACCAGCTGCTACTCAGTGTGTTTCTCAGAGTTACTGTCAGATATCACTGCATCCAACTGTAGCTATATGTTACAAATTTGCAAACCAGACACAGCGACAGCAAAATGAATTGTATCTCAAGACAGCCTCATTAATTTGAAACAATTTTTGACAACATTATTATAAAGGCTCGTCATTGTATGTAAGATGGCACTCAGCCAATGGAAAATCATCACCAGTTTGTTCAGCAAACTTGAAAGAACTTTTTGAAGACAACTTTACTAACTCACAGGCAACAACTGCTCACATCGCCTGTGTAAAAGATATGTTTGAAAATCGAACCTGTTAAATCCTCAAAGCTGTACCTACCATTAACTACAACGATATATATATATATATATATATATATATATAGTCATTGTAGACGTACCACATAAAATTTCACATCAAAGAAAGGGAGGATATAAACTTTATGTAATCTTGTCTTCTTTGAATTTCTAACTCAATTTTTAGTAACTGTTAGATGTACTACATTTCTGTTTGTCCCTTTGCCTGAAACTATCTGCCCTTTTGCTAGTGTAATGATTAGTTGACTTATCGTGTGAGTCAACACTGCAAATAGACACAAATTCATTGCAGCTGCAAATGCTCATATCTGCATGCCAAAGATCACCAGACCCTTACATACTTGAGCATATTGATATTCATGTTACTATTTGTATGATGTAAAGAAGCCACAGAATATGGGGTTATTAAGCATACAGTTCCTGCAGTCAAACAATTTACAATGGTTCATACTGTTGCACCTTTTGCTACATTTCAAAATGAGCTCTTCATGGAACTATTAGTTTGGTCTTGATCTGTGAGACAGCATGGCTCCTAATTTTGACATATGGCGAGCAGTTTCTGCAAATGAATGAAAGCCTGCCATTATTGTAACTTCCACACTAAATTTTGTCACAAACCATCAGATTCAGGCTCTACAATGAGCGGCCGCTTCTGCCTTGTTCTTCCCTTTCCAACCTTAAGATAAACATTGGTTGTAATACAAAAATAAACCAAATCAATACAATGAGTTATATACTCTGCTGTCTTTAAGACAAGTGGCAGAACTTGACGCAGAAACAACAGAAACAGAGTTGTCATCACGCATGTCACTTGCAGGTCTGTCAGATGCAGATCCTATTTCAACCGTGTCTTCATCTAGTTTATCTAGCTGTGCTAAAACTCTTGAAGATAGTGGTTTGACTTTGTGTCTTTGTTGCTGTTGATTGCCTTTGCATGAATGAGATTTCACAAATACCACCTTAGTGTGCCTCAAAGGACGACTTGATTTTCTTTCACTTCTATGGTTGGACAACTTTGACAAGCTGGAGGATGATGAAGTGGGAGAAAAGAACCCATCATAACCAACATTATCAGACCCTAAGGGGGTTCTCTCACAACTTGGCACAGTGTGATCAGATGCAGAGCAGTCATCAATTGAACCAGTTATGTTTAACAACGGACTCTCGTTCATTGCGCCACTGACGCTTATCTCTGCTTTTGGTAACTCCAGTCGTTTCTCTATTTGTTTTGTATGTACAGTTTCATTCACAGTCTCTGTGTGTCTACAAGTATTGCTGCCACTTCTCAATTGTGATACAATGGACATAATCGCCTCTTGCATCTCCTTGCCAATCAATTGTCTTTGCAGTCTGATTTCCTTTTCACATTCCCTCATGTTGTCTGTAAGGCTAGCTAACTCATTTCTTCTCTCATCATTCGACTGGAAATCTCGAAACAAAGCAGTGATTTTCTCATCTTTCTGCAATAAAAACAAGTTGTAAATAATGCCACTAGCACAAACTCAACTTTCTACAGGGGCAGCGGAAGCAGTTTCAGATTGGGGGACATTTAGTTTTGTTAAGACAGCCACATGATACCTTAAACATTAAATGGGATGACAGATTTACGATCATGCCTCTCTTGGCTAATAGGGTGTTCACCTATGCCCTCCACTGCAGTAGGCTTCACTGCGATCGAAAGTGTTAGATTGACTATCAGAGAATCCCAACAAAACAAGTGCAACAACTTCTGCTTCTTTCAAACAAACATGAAGCAATGCAGAACATGTCACAATGATGGAGCAGGCACAATGAGGAGATACCTTGTGGTGCCAGATTGGCATACAGTACCGGCAATAAGTAAGCTGACAGCGATACGATACGATACGATACGATACGATACGATACCATACGATACGATACGATACGATACGATACCATACGATACCATACGATACGATACGATACAATACGATACCATACGATACGATACGATACGATAGGATATCATACGATACCATAAAAGATACCATGTAAGATAGGATAAGATAAAGATGATACAATTAAGATAAGATACCATCCATAGGATATACGATACGCAGTATGATATACAGTACCGGCAATAAGTAAGCTGACAGCGATACGATACGATACGATACGATACGATACGATACGATACGATACGATACGATACGATACGATAGGATACGATAGGATACGATACGATACGATACGATACGATACGATACGATAGGATATCATAGGATACCATAAAAGATACTATGTAGGATAGGATAAGATAAAAGATGATACCATACAATTAAGATAAGATACCATCCATAGGATATACGATACGCAATATGATATATGATACAATTAAGATAAGATACCAGATGGTACGATATATGATACGCAATACGATACGATACGCAATACGATACGATACGATACGATACGATACGATACGATACGATACGATACGATACGATACGCATACGATAAAAATGTTAGGTTACTTATTGCCGGTACTGTATGATACAATAAAGATAAGATACCAGATGGTACAATATATGATACGCAATACGATACGATACGCGATATGCAATACGATACGATAGGATACGATACGATACGATACCCATACGATAAAAATGTTAGGTTACTTATTGCCGGTACTGTAGATATAATTACGTATGCACATATACATCTACCAGGTGATACATAAGAAAACACCCCTCTAACTGGTCTACAGGTTGATAAGACAGTCCTCTCTACATTAAATCATACCAGCACATGATTTGACAAGCTAGATCTAAGTTGGCAAGCTAGATCTAAGTGGGCAAACAGTAAGTTGAACTGAAAAAAGCCAAAATTAAAATACTTCCCATAATGCAAGTCTAAAACATTGACTTAAGTACTTGTCAGTTTCAGAGTATTGAAACACTTAACTTTGCAAGTGAGATTACTTAGATCCAAGGGTGTAAAGAATAACTATTCCTAATATGGCACTGTATATGTAGGTATGTCATATAATATACGTAATGCCATTTCCCAACTTTCAATAAAACCATTCATTTGCATATTAACCTGTACTAAATAGCTTTTGCCATTACATCAGAATTATATCTAAAGTGGTACACAGAAGGACACAGCAAAGTAGAGAAACCAATTAACATAAAGTTCGCCATGCACAGACTATTGTGCTGACAAGCGTAGTTGTTGCGATGACACATTCAACTCACTATGGCCAACAGCCCTCTAAGGTCAATTTTTGCTCCATTGGTCATTCATTGGCAAGGAAAACAAAAAAAACTAATAGCCAACAAAAAGGTAATCAGCCGCTTCGCCCCACCCCAGCTGTAAAGAATTGTTCTGGCAATCAATATAGAACCCACATGTAATCCAGCAGGATTCAGTTCTTGAATAGAACTGTGTAAATTGAAGCTGTATTTACACTGTCGCTTTCACTGCTACTGTATGAGCCTTCTGAAAACAGCAATAGGATTATTGCAAAAATTATGAATTATACCCTATTTTCTTTTTCAGTGTGCTACTTGCAAACTCTATCTAGAATGGTTCAAAGCGACAGTTGTTTGACGTGACCGCAAGTCTGTAGTCATCAAAGTACAGCAAGGAGAGTTATCATATAAGGGACATACATGTAGATATCGCTTCTGGTTATGCAATGTTACGTTGCCATAGAAATGCCGAAAGCCAAGAAAGCGACTGATTTCATGTTAGCAGTTGCGAATGGGTAACACCTATTGTTTATTTCCAACAAGACCTGGCAATTGCAAATATGAATTACACTGTTCTGTTAAAAAACTCTTATGAACGTTTCACGGATGTGATTGGCAGTTTATCCATTGTCTCTGGTTGCCATGTACAATCAATCACAAATACTGCTCCGTAATTAGACTGAACAAAGGGCGTGGCACATTCCTGAACATGACAGACATAGCCTGCAGTCCAGAAGTCAATTCACCCCAATACATTTTGAGTAGCTACTTGTCAAGTCTCATGACTTCTACAAAGTCCCAGTAGCAATGCACATTGGTGCATTACAGGGACTAGCAATGAGGCCTTCAGGACTTCATAATTTACAGTCACAGCATGGAAAGAATAATCGGTCACTAACTGTCCAGTTTGATATGCTCATATCCATGTGGGTGCTGTAGTGTAAACTCTTGCCTAGGTCTGCAACACCATGCATGTGTAGTGTAGACACATTTTGCAATAAATAATACTACAACCTGTCCTGACTTCTTTCACACGGGTAATGGTAAAACTATGCAAATCTAGGTTCACAAAGCTGAAAACTGTTCAATGCTTTAGATTTACTACTTGATAGTACAGTTTACATCAGATTCATGTGGAAAATGACCTGCTGTTAAGTAAGGCCTACATCTACTCGGTTTTCTATCTAATTAGTGCTACTGCTTCATGATACAATATACATATATGTGTGTGTGTGTGTGTGTGTGTGTGTGTGTGTATATATATATATATATATATATATATATATATATATATATATATATATATATATGATGGCATGTCCACTGATAACAGTGATGACTCTCTTTAGTGTCCTCTGTGTCTCTGATGGGATTTAACACCTGCTTTTGAATGGCATTCCTTGCCACAAGATTGGCAAACAAATGACTTGTTGGTAGGAACAATTTGTTCTTTCCGTTTCTGACGTTGAGCTTGAAGATGTCTAATACGATTTTCTTCAAACTGTTGGAGTGATGAATGGCAGAGAGATCTCCAGTTTGTTCTATCACTGGATAGTTTCTCAAAATGCAGGAAGTCAATCCCACAAGATTTCATATTAGCCTTGATAGAATCTTTATAACGTAATTTAGGACCACCTTGATGACGATGGCCCTGTTCCAGTTGACCAAAAAGGAGTTGTTTGGGAATTCTATCATTAGGCATTCGAGACATGTGACCAGCCCAGCAAAATTGGCATTTCATAACAAAAGATTCAATGCCACTGATGTTACAACGAGATAACACTTCTGTGTTGGGTATATAGTCAGTCCACTGGATTCCACATATGCGGCGAAGACATCGCAGATGAAAACTCTCCAAACTTTTGAGGTTACGACGAAGAAGGGTCCATGACTCGCATCCGTACAATAGAACTGATAAGACTACTGCTTTGTAAACTGCAACCTTCGTGGTCAGTATGATTTCATGCCTTTGCCATCCTATGAGAAACATCTGCATCAACAGTTGCATTGTTTGAAAGGAAACTACCCAAATACTTGAAATTGCTGACATAAGACAATGGGTGATCACTACTCATAACTGGAGGAGGGTTATAGTTCGAGCCTGGACGTGGTTGAAAAAGCACTTCTGTCTTTTTCAAGCTGATACTCAAGCCAAAACATTTAGTTGATCGGTCTAAACAGTTGACAATGTGTTGAATGTCTTCATATGTGTGACCAACTAATGCGCAATCGTCACCAAACAAGAGTTCTCTCAGTAGACTCTTAGAAACCTTTGTTTTGGCTTGTAAGCGCCTGAGATTGAATACACCTCCAGTAGTTCTAAACTCAACTCGAACACCCTCACGAATGTTCTTGAAGGCATCATTTAAAACCACGGAAAACAAAATGCTAAAAAGAGTAGGTGCTAGAACGCAGCCCTGTTTCACTCCGTTGTTTACTGCAAACATTTCTGACTTTGACCCATCCTCGACAACACAAGCCATCATACCAGTATGAAAGGCTTTGATTAGATTCACAATCTTAACCGGGCAGCCAAGCCTCAAAAGGACTTTCCATAAGCCAGTTCTATCAACCGAGTCAAACGCTTTGACCAAGTCAATAAAGACCATAAATAGATCCATGTGCTGTTCACGACACTTTTCTTGAAGCTGCCTGGCTGAAAAGATCATGTCGGACGTACCACAATCAGAACGAAAACCACATTGCAGTCAGATTGACTACCTTTTTCTTGTATAGATGGATTATGTTGGCATCTTTAAAGTTCTGGGGTACATCTTCGAGTTCCCAGCATAGACAAATGAAATCACCTAGTTTGAACAACAGCAGTTCTCCTCTATGTTGAAAAATTTCAGCAGGTAGGCCATCAGCACCAGGAGATCTATTCCTTGACATTTTCCTGATAGCTCTTTATCTCATTGTTAGATGGTGGTTCACAAGCTACAACTAGATCAGGCTGTTCATCAATGCTGTCAATAGCTTCTTGTGAAATAAATGTTGGATGATTCAAGATGCCTGCAAAATGCTGAGCCCAACGAGTCAAAATTTCTCGTCGTCCATAGAAAAGCCTGCAGTTGTCAACAGATTGTAGAGGTGCGATTGTCTTTACACTTGGCCCAAACACCTCTTTTAGGCCTTGATAGAAGCCACTAGAGTTATGCTGGTCAACAGCTAACTGAAGCTGTTCTGCCTTCTGTAACCACCATTTGTTCTTCATCACAGAGAGCCTAGCTCTTGCTGCTTTTCTTGCATGATGGTAGGCATCAGCAGTGCTTTGATTGCATTTATCTGATAACCAGACTTGATGCAAGCGATGCATATCATCAAGGAGATGGCTGATGACAGTGTCATTTTGATCAAACCAATCCTGGTGTTTCCTATTAGGCTTGCCAAGTAGTTCATAAGAACCGTTGTGAACAACTGAGTGTAAACTTGACCACAATGCATCCAGGTTGCTGGCTGAATCATAAGATGGAATATACAATTCTTGCAGCTTTGTGGTGAGTTCGTTTTTCAGCCGAAGACTGGTAGAGGGATCATTTAACTGGCTGACAATCAATTTTCTAAATCTCTGGCAAGACTGGTGAGAAACAGTTTTCTTGACAGAAAGTGAAAGCTTACTATGCACCAATCTATGGTCAGAAAAGACTGAGGCAGAAGCTCCCCACATGACTCTAGTGTGACGAACATCACTGATATCTCTCTGACGAATAATAATGAAGTCTATCTGTTGCTAATGCTTTGATCTAGGATGCATCCAGGTGGTCTTGTACTTGGTTTTCTGTTGAAACAGTGTGTTGGTGATTACAAGCTGGTACGTAGAACAAAGTGACAACAAAAGTGACCCATTACTGTTCTCTCAGTATATATATATATATATATATATATATATATATATATATATATATATATATATATACAGTACCGGCAATAAGTAAGCTGACAGCGATACGATACGATACGATACGATACGATACGATACGATACGATACGATACGATACGATAGGATACGATACGATACGATACGATACGATACGATACGATACGATAAAAGATACCATGTAGGATAGGATAAGATAAAAGATGATACCATACAATTAAGATAAGATACCATCCATAGGATATACGATACGCAATATGATATATGATACAATGAAGATAAGATACCAGATGGTACGATATATGATACGCAATACGATACGATACGCGATACGATACGCAATACGATACGATACGATACGATACGATACGATACGATACGATACGATACGCATACGATAAAAATGTTAGGTTACTTATTGCCGGTACTGTATATACATACATACATACATACATACATACATACATACATACATATACACAGACAGAGATCTCGAGCCCCTTTCCTAGCACTTTGCCATTCACCACATAAGTCTCTCATGACGCATTCCAGGTGTTTAATTATCGGAGCAGTTTTGCATGTGTTATAGTCCGTTAGTAGTTGGTAATAACAATTTGCAATTAGTCGCTATCTAAAAATATTCATCATGAAAACTACAATAGTCAGCACGTAGACAGCTTGCGAGAAAATCTAACTTCCTTGTTTATTTTCCTATTCTATCTGGTGTATGCTATACTGTCTTGAAATTCCTGCATGCATCTCCCATTTTACAAACTTTGTCACTAATTCAGCAATAACCTATTACCAACTGTTGCAAGTCGGAAACAACAAATAATAAAAAACAATTAAAAAGTAATTAATTAATTAAGCATCATCACTGTTCAAAAAGTGAGGCGTGAGTCTACGTACAATAACAATAGTGTTACTACTAACCCTATAAAATGTATACTACTGCAAACAAATATCCACATTGTCAAGAGTCATCTGATATAAAATTTTGGTTAACTGAAGCTGTGTTTTCACCCTTGATTCCATAGCTATTAGCCCTCTGAAGAAACGATCAACTTGCTGCAAAGTTCTTTGAATGTGGACACAAGTTTGATTTCAAGTGTGCTATCTAAAAATCTAAAAATGATCACATGACAAAATTTCTAAAAATCGTCAAATAACGAGATTCAAAACATGCAAATTGATCTTGGAATCCAAATGTTAAGCTTCCATGATAATATTAGCGTCAGGTAAAAGATGACTTTTGTGTCAACCACCTTTCTAATTGTGCATATTTCTAACATGGCCCTGTGATTTGGGAACATGAATTAGATTGTTCTGATGAAAAGCTTCCCATACACCCTGGTGTTTGTGATTGGCTGTCCCTGTTCATTGTCTGTCCACTTACAACAAAACACAAATATTGCTCTGCGATTGGACAATTTTGATTGGATGAGAAGCATGACTCATTCAGCCCAAACATAGGCATATACAGTACCGGCAATAAGTAACCTAACATTTTTATCGTATGCGTATGGTATCGCATCGTATTGCGTATCGTATCATATATCGTACCATCTGGTATCTTATCTTAATTGTATCATATATCATATTGCGTATGGTATATCCTATGGATGGTATCTTATCTTAATTGTATGGTATCATCTTTTATCTTATCCTATCCTACATGGTATCTTTTATGGTATGGTATGATATCCTATCCTATCCTATCCTATCGTATGGTATCGTATCCTATCGTATGGTATCGTATCGTATCGCTGTCAGCTTACTTATTGCCGGTACTGTATGTATATATGTTACACACACGCGCGTGCGCACACACACACACACACACACACACACACACACACACACACACACACGCACACACACACACAAACACACACACACACACACACACACACACACACACACACACACACACTATATACATACATATATATATATATATATATATATATATATATATATATATATATATATATATATATATATATACATACATACATACATACATACATACATATATATAGTAACACACACATAAGACCAAGCAGACAGAAAGTGCTCAAGCCCTCTGCGCACACTCTTTACATTGTCGCGTAACTTCTATAATTTCCCACAACTCTTGACTGATAGACAAAATTACACACCAGTATTGCATCATAGTGAAAAACACTCAGCAGCACTCAACAATACAAATGATATGCGTAGGTGCAACTATCGATGCCAGTACAATGTATAAATAAAGCTTCATTCTGTTGCTTATTAGTCTTTCTACACATTGCACTACAGGATAGAGATAACAGAGAAAACATAGAGGACAGAACGAAATAGCCAGTACACCAAGTAAGACCCAGCTTTAAATCCTAAGATTGCAATGTGTGCTACAAAGGCTTGCCAACAACATACCTAGTTTCTTACATCACTGAGCATTAAATTAGACCATTAAGCCTGGTTTACAATATGATGCTGACGATGCTCGCAACGCTCAAGAGAATGCTGGCAAAGACACCAAGTAGGTGTCAAAATGCTGACGCTGACACTGTACCATTTACAATATCATTTGATGAGTGTCAGTGACGAGCCACTACACACATGCTCATCATAATCATATACACGGGTGCATCATGAATACAAAAATCTGTGATTTTTTCGTTTTTCCCCGCCCCAACTTAGCTGTCGCAGAAACATTTCCATATTTTTTTGACAGTCTGCTGCTGGGAGCCCGGTTTCTTCCGATACGTTTTTCACGTGTTTTTCTTGCGTCTCGCATCTGCAAGCTACTGTGACTTGATCTGCCAATATCAGCCGTGCCTATACGTATACACTTTCAATAAGCTTCTCTTCATATAGTTTACTTCCGGTTATTTCACTCTTGAGTTAGACCCCTGATTTGTCAAGAAAAGGCATGTGCTTCCGGTAGACACTAGAGCACTTCCAATTTGGACGCTAGAGTTGAACTTGAATCAACTCTAGTGTCAATGACGCTGACTACGCTGACAATGCTCATGACGTAACGTACAATATGATGCCTGCTAGAGCGTCTTTGCTAGCATCCTTGCCAGCGTCCTGGATAGCGTCGTGAGCATCGTCAGCGTCGTATTGTAAACCAGGCTTTACCCTCTGAATGAAAGCAAAACAAGATACATGCATGCACACTCTATATTTTCATTCTGTACCATAATTGTGAGATCATTTACTCACCAATGCCAGTTCCTTTGCTAAGTGTTCAATTTTCAACTCTTGTTCCCGTCTGTACGCCGATTCTTCCACTATTCCATTACGTTGAGCAGTTATCATATCCTTCACTATAACAAAGCAGTAGAGAATCATCATCACAGCATAGTTAGAAATGGTTATAAAAATACACAAACTTTCAGACGTTGCTCTTAATGACTGAGACTCTATGGCATCAAACTTTGACCTCACCAAACCACGAATTGACTCCAGACTTTCTTGAATCTAAATAGTGACATTACATACCAGTAAGACAATGTGTATGTGCACACACAATAGGAATATCTACCCACCTCTGATGTGCATTGCTTAACCAAGCTAGACAATGACTCAAACACAGCTCTAGAAAAACAAATCATCTTTATTACAAATTTAATGGAATTACAAATATTGTTGCAACTTGTTGTCTTTCTCTTGAGTTTGACACTTAAGTTTCAATATTTCACTGAGAGGAGGTTCACTTGTAACTTTGCTTTTGTGAGATGATTTCTTGAACAGAGGAGGTTTAGACATGTAGTTCAAGTAGCAAGAATTCAGCTAGAACGAGAGCAAACAGACTGTATTTCTATTCCTATCTCATACTGTTTCTTTGTAAGCAGCCTTGCCTAATTAATTAATTAAAGAACCCAATTAAAATACACCAAAATTGATCTTTGTATCTTACACGATACCAGTAGTCTAATTAGAAGCTATATACTGTATAACAAGCATACAACATGCATCTATATAGTAAGATGGGAAAGCTGCTCTGAAACACACTCAACTGAAAACAAATTGATACAAACAGTCACAATGCAACAAGTGTGTATTTGTAACAAGTCACCTGCAGCTGACTGAAACAAACATCAATTTGTCCTGCTGTGATTAAATCAAATATGTGGCAAACATCACCATCGAATTTACTTCATTTGCTCAGTTTTTACACAACGATTGTTTTAGATGCACTACAAAAACATTTACTTCCTTCCACAAAACTGTTCAAAATTTACTTAACTATTCTAGGTTACACTTCAGGCAGTGAACGACAAATCAGTTGCCCGGGAGCAACCAAAAGTATGTCCGAGCAACTGAAACAGCAAACTATGGTTGCCCAGGGACAACTAGCTGACAGCTACCCTACCTACCAGCTTGACTCTTCCTTCCTGAGCAAGCATGCCCTCGTTGATATATGTGTTAACTACCAGTGCACTGAAGAAAGGTACTAGAAAGTAAAGGGACATTGGTTAGTAAATTTAATTATAGATAACTCTACCGTTTTGCAGACCTACTGAGAGCATTTAGATGTCATAGATGACACATCAGATATCTGTGTGTCCTTTCCTAATTAATTACTGCCAGATTGGGCGTGACCTGTAGTGTCAAGAGGATGCTGCTTCGTGCCATTTATGCTTGTCCTTGCTTGTAACATAGAAGTACACAAAACTGAAAATTGCAAACAAGCATCCTATCTTTATCTGAGTTACTCTATTCTTTAATTAAGACAATGGCTACAAATCATAACATCATGATGGCTAGGATTTCAGCTATTGTTGCAGAGTCCTGTCTATTTTACCCTTGTGATGGCCCTGTAAATCAGTTGCCCTCTGTGTCGAAGGAGATGAAAACTGCCAGTTTAGAGCGGCAAGTCTGCTTCTCACAGATTGTCTGTCAGTCCGTCTGTCTGGCTGTCAGTCTGTCTGTCTGTCTGTCTGTCAATACATATATTTCTTATACAAGACTAATATGATTATTACAGTCTACAATACGCTAAAAATCAGCAAATTCTACGACAAATTGGACCCAAGAGGTCCTTAGCTATGACTAAGAGTCAAACAGCTGACAATATAGGCTAACAGAGTTATGAATGGCACCAACTAAGTCATCACTACACTGGACTCTGCTCATCTTCTGCAGTAACACTCTTGCATTGCATGGCTATATCACAATCGTGTCGTCCAGTAAATTTGAACTCGTCTTGTCTGCAATCAGTTGTCTGTCTGTCTGTCTGTCTGTCAGTCTGTCAATACATATATTTTCAAAAAACAACACTATTACATTCTAGTCCGGCCCAAACGGCCGACGCCATAATTTAGCTACGTGCAAATAAACTGTCAACTGTAAAGATCTTAGAATGTCCCAGCCTTGCTAACTTTCTGCTAATGACGCTAGCATTACATCTTTGCAAAGCTACCGACATGCATCTACGCCAGAATGACTTAAAATCACGCCAGTTCCTTCCTCCGTCTTCGTCTATAGACTGAAGTGACAGGCGGTGCAGAAATTGAGCTGCCTCTGTCTGTCTGTTAATGCATCTTTTTAATTTATACATCAAAGGTAATACATCAATGCTAATACATGTGATAAAACATAAAGATTTAAGTGCACTGTTTGTCTGTCTGCTTGTTTAATTGTTAGCTGTATTTTGCCTGTCTGTATATATGTATATTTTCATAATCAACTATAGCACCATAGCAATAGTGGTCATGGATTTAGTGTATGGGCTACCAGAATAATAACCAGGCAACTAAAAATTTCAAGTATGATTGCCCAGGACAACTTAGAGATGAGACAATTTGTGGTACACTGTCAGGTGTAACCTAAAATAGTTAATTAAGTAAGAATAGTTTTGTGAACATTCTCGTAAGTCATACATGTAACAATGAAACGTCTGAAAATTACCGTACCTGAAACTGATTTGTTATTAATTAATTAATCAATAAAATATCATACACTTTCTTGCCCTGCACACTGTACTCTTACTTGCTCATATAAATAAAACAATAACAAATTCTAACATATACCTACTGTGTGTCTGTTGAACCTAAGAAGCGTTTTACCTGAAGGTTGTCATCTTCTGTACGCGTCTGTTCTCCTCCAACGGGCTGTTGACTCAACGACTGAGAATAATCGGAACGTGAATTCGTTTGAGAAAAAAGAGACTGAGAGCTAGATGGCTCGCTAAACTGCGAGTCACGAGACCAATCAGAGTTGTGACTAGACAAGAAACATGTCACATATCCCATAGTCTAGGATGGCTACTGTACAATAACCAACCTCATTGAGCCAAATAGCTCTGAAGGTTGCACTCTGTTAGGCAACATGTCCAACTAGACATCTGGGATGGTATGAGACTTTCTTTCAAACAAATGCCGCATGCTTGTGACTGAAATACGACTGCCTGACTCACGTCGGCTTCTAACGCGGGAAATCCCAACTGAAAATCTAAACGTGTTTGAAGAATTTTCCAAAAAGATACGAAATGCTCTGAAGAGAACAAAAAGTATGATAGCAAAAATTCCAAGGCCTTACCGAGGCTATTACCGAGACTGCGCCAAATCCGGGACCTCTTTGCAATACGCGCTAAAACGTCGTTTTTTGTCACCATGTACCAGAGGGCAGTAGAACAGACTGTGAACTTGGCAAATGGAGACAAGAATTGCAAGAAAGCACTACAAAGAAGTATCACTGGGTGCAGTCTAGTTGTCTGTCTTCCTGATTGTATGTCTGTGTCATGGTACCGGTGTGTCAGTTTGTCTGTCAGTTTGTCTGTCTGTCTTTCTGTCTGTCTGTCTGTCTGTCTGTTTATCTGTCTGTCTGTCTGTCTGTCTGTCTGTCTGTCTGTCTATCTGTCTGTCTGTCAATCAAATATATTGTCATAAATTCGAGGTCTTGATGTGCAATATTTCTCATTTTGCGATATAATTATTTGATTTAATTAATTAATACTGCGACAAAGTTTTCTACTAGTTGACTCTCCACAGAAGCGGTATATTGCACAGGAAGTGGAAGTCCTAGTTGAGAAGAGAAGTCGCTCGCTTTTGTGGCGAGTTGGCATCTTGAGCTGCACACTTCCGTCTAGCGGCCATTATGACCATGTTTCATGCGCATGCGTAAAACCCGAAAGCCCGGACTATCAAAATTATTACTTGAAAAACATTAGGAGCAGTAGGGTATTTGCCTTTGACATTCAAATAAGACCAAGTCCATTAGTTAATGTATGACTTGTTCTTTGCACTGGTTTGCTTTTACAAATTCCTGTATAAGTAGATCGAGAATAAAGTATCTGTCTCTCTTAGTTCTCTATTGAATACATCATCAAAACTAGTACAAAATCACTAACATTATGTCTGTTTGTTTGTCTGTCTCTCTGTCTGTCTGTCAAATATTATTTATTTTAAACATACATCTGTCTGTCTGTCTGTCTGTCTGTCTTATCTCACTATTGAACACGAAAAGCAAAATTTTGCAAGAATGCTGTAGGTGAAAACTGCTTAGCTAAATGTCCATCTACTGAGACATACAAATCAAATACTACTAAAACTCTAATGAATGATGTTCTGAATGTCTTTCGTTGTCATCCAATTTTTCATTTCCCTCTGCAATTCTTCAAGCTTTTCTCTCTATTACATTGGAATTGGACTTCTGAAGGCATATTGATAGTCTCTTTCTACATCTCTCGATCTCTTGGCCGGCTGGTTCAAATAATTGTCTGCCTTTTCTCCACAACAACCAAAATGTTTCAAATCAAAGGAATGAAGGTAGCTTTGCATGACCCTGGATGCTGTTGATTTGAATATTTATAATTTTTTCACCTCTTTTTGCTGCTGCAAATCTGTCCTCTCTCAATACTCTTACCACTTTGTCTGTCTGTCTGTCTGTCAATACATATATTTTCATATTTGAATTAGGATACAATAGCAAATGGCTAACTACATTTGTCCTATGACAATAAAAAAGCAAGAGAAAACAACTAACAATAAATACAATATATATTTAACTACTAACTGGTTAAAAGGGATCATGCGATCCTTTTTCTAATAGAGCATCTACGAATCTGGGCACTTGGTCTATCCCGACAGGCATTGCTGATTTTCTTCAGAAGTACAGTGGCATTGCAACTTTGCAATTGAATGGCAATTTATTGGCAATTTATTGACGCCAATAGTCTTTAAACTCTGCCCTGTTTGATTTTCCAAAGTCATCCTTTGATCGTTTTGACAAGTCATCCAAATAGGTCTCTGCCTTCTTGCCCCATCTTCCAAAATTTTCCAAGACTAGTGGAACCACTCTCACAGACAACCCACCAGGATGTTTTTCTTTCTCATAGCGAGCCAACTTCCTGTCTCCCCTTGTAGCAGCGGCTGCTCTCGCCATAGTGACTGACGTTGGAAATATGTCCGAACTCCATGGATGAGCAAGTGCTATATCTAACTCTACATTGGAACAACAACCAGTATCAAAAACAGCAATGTCGGGGCGGCTGTCAGATGTAGCATATCTAGCTTTTGGCTTCTTTTTGTGTTGAATTTTGAGATTGTTTAGATACTTTGACCACACAGACATGATCGAGTCATTTGACCACACAGGACCGCCCCTGTTTTGCATGTAATCTGATGATATCCACTTGAGTCACTAGTTGCTCACAGTCACACGTCTAAATATTATCACTCAAAAGGCAAGGGAAGTCCAAGTCTCAGGTAAGCCACCAATCAAAATTCAGAGGGTTTAAGTGCGAGCTTCTCTGAAGTTGGAATAGCAGACAACCAAGAGCTTGCACCTTTGCCTTGCAGAGACCGAAGTCTAGCGCCATCTCGAAGTGTAGTTGCATTCTCAATTAAGCAAGTAGCTTCCATTTTAGCATTTTCTTTTGAGAGCTTGTGTTGAAGCCTCTTTGACTCAGACAACATCTTCGGTAGGGACTGGGATGGTGGCACAATTGAATTTGGTGTTTGACCTAGACAGCTAAAAGAGGGTGTTGACATGACAACTTTGTCTATTTCAGGTTTTATACTTGGGAATGAATGGGCAATTCATTCAGAGAATGAGCCCACGAAGCCAGCAAGGCTGATGAAGCAACTGATTGAACCAATGACAGACCAAAACCATCATACTTGATTGATTGGGTTGCTTGGTGCCATACAGTGTCATCTATTGAGTTGCAACCAAGCAAAGTGGTAAATGTTGACATCGCGTGAAGATCGTGAAGATCAGCTGCTGACTTGAGAAGTTCTGGTGTCACTGAATGAGCTAAGTGATTAATTCGAGAAAAGTGACAGAATCTTAGTAATAGCATGGCACTTTGAATATCGTCCAGCTCAGTCAGCTGCTTGCAACGGTTGTCTCTGATTTTGCTGTCTTGACGCAGTGTTCTTGTATAGACTGAACCTTTCCAATTGGGATGCCTAGAATTGTTGAACCACCATAGTTGATACGAATAGTGGTCTGAGAGCTTATCTGACTAGAAAGTGGTGTAGGCTATAGATCTCACATTTGTGGTCAGCTATTTCAAGGTGTATTGTGATGAAAGCTGCTC
Organism: Corticium candelabrum; assembly: GCF_963422355.1. Classification (NCBI taxonomy): domain Eukaryota; kingdom Metazoa; phylum Porifera; class Homoscleromorpha; order Homosclerophorida; family Plakinidae; genus Corticium; species Corticium candelabrum. The sequence continues at coordinate 4,855,721 of NC_085106.1, forward strand.
TGAGATTTTCCAAGGCAAAGAGAACTTCAATTGGTGGACCCAAAAGAAGCACATCATCGAGGTAAGCTAGAACTCGTATTTTAGGGTTTTCCTTCTGAATGCTCACGAGAATTGGGTGTATTGCAGTTGAGAACAATGCTAGTCTTAAAACATCTCCCTGATGAATGCCTTGTTCAGAGTTGAGGACTATATGTACTGGTTTGGTCTTCTGCAAAAAATGCAAGAATTGACATTCAGATACATCTGCTGAATAAGATGGAATATGTCTGGAAAAGAAGGTGACATCTCCTGCAATAACTGTCTGTCTGTCTGTCTGTCTGTCTGTCTGTCTGTCTGTCTATCTGTTTGTCAAACAACATATATATATATATATATATATATATATATATATATATATATAGATTGAAACATCAAGGCTATTACAATCTAGATATAGCTAAAAGTACTGTCTTTTAAGATCAAAACTATCTACGACCACTACGGCCGCTTTTGCAGTGCTAAAGTCCATACCAAATTAGAGACAACATGGGAATTGTGGTGAAGTGTTTAGATGCTTAGGGATTGGTTAGAGGAGGGGTCGCTAATTGCCTCTGATTACTTGTTGCTCTAAGCCATAGAGAGAATCATTATACAGTTAGGCAGAGAAGATGATTGAAGCTCAGACAGCAAAGAGATTTTATGTCTGTGAAGGAAATCATGAGAATATTGACTCTGACTGAAGCTAATTACTTCATCGCGTACGCATTATGCTTTGAAGCCCTGGTGGTTTTCTGTGAATGCTTTTAGCTTAAATTGAAGGCAGTTCGTACTCACATGTCTAGAGAGGAAGCGGCTATTATTAAAGTAACAAAGGACCAATGACAATTCATATTTAACTAATCGTAATCGCCTTGGCACGAGCTTTCGATTAGTGTTGAAATCAACTCTCTAGGACGCTGAATATCCGATAACCGGAAATTTTTCCCACGTCTCTAATTTTGGTATGGACTTTAGTGTGCAATTGACTTCTGTAAAGATCACCTAAATAGTCTCCCGAGCAGGTTATGTTGTGTATCTTCTTTTGATAACACTGGCATTACATCTCAGCAACGTCAATAAGTTTTGAAATTTATGCTGTTGATTTTTTATTGTTGTCTTTTAAGCTTTGATATATCTGATGCAGAAACTGCTGTCCTAGCTTCTTTGTCCCATTGTCCAGTAGTCAACGCAAGGAGAACATATTACAGAGAGAGCCATGCACCGGCTGTCTTTCTGAGCTGTACTTTTCCTTCTTCTTTTCCTCTCTCCTCAGAGCTGCCGATCCACTAGTACTGCTTTTTGCTGCATTAGAATGACGACAGAACACCAGGGGTGAGCTATGAATACAGCCAGTTCAACACTGAATTTGAATGCATTTTGAATGATGATATCACGTCTGGCTTGGGAGCTGCTGTATTTATGTCTCGGCTCTATGATATGGTTAAGATGGACATGATTTAGACAGTCTGACCAGGCTGAAACCATGGAATTATGGGTCCAACCACCGGTTTTACATGTAATCAGATAGTAACCTTCATCATTTAGTTGTTTCCCACATTCGCAGGTATCAATAATTATTGTAGGAGGCAATGGCATTGGAAGACCAAATTTGACCAAAGCTGCCAAACGGAACAAATCCGGAGAAAGTGTCAGCCCTTTGAACTAGGCATGTAGTCCAGCCAGGATCCGGGGCCTTTTCCTTGAAGAGACATTAAACAAGCACCATCTGTAGTTGAGGAGTTCTCAATCATACGCAAGACTTGTGCCGTTTGTCTGTCTGTCAATTAAACAATCTGCCTGCCTGCCTGCCTGCCTGCCTGCCTGCCTGCCTGCCTGCCTGCCTGCCTGCCTGCCTGCCTGCCTGCCTGCCTGCCTGCCTGCCTGCCTGCCTGTCTGTCAAAGAACATATATTTGAAACATCAAAGCTATTACAATCTAAATATAGCTAACTAAGACTACTGTCTCTTCATATCACAACTACCTACGACCAATAGGACCATTTTCAGTGCTACCTTATCTAGTGTGTAGTTGACTTTTGTAAAAAATCTGTCTGTGTGTCTGTCTGTCTGTCCAATCTTCATATACTTTTATACATCAAAGCCAATACAGGTGCAACTAAAGTAACAGCTAATCTGTCTGTTTGACTGTCTGTTTGTCTCAATACGTATATTTTCCACCATATAAATCAAACATTTACATCACGAGCAACTTGAAAGAGAAACGTTCACAGCGACACTAATACAACAGGACTATTACAATCCTGAAGCATTCAAGATTACAGAGTGCACGACATGCGTTACAACGATCTAATCTTGCTATGCTAATAGGCTTGTCCGAGACAACTTTTGTGTTGCATCGTTGTTGTGTCACTGAAATGATTGATCGCTACTTGACCTTGAAGTCGGTCTCATTTCGTTTTCCTTCATCATCCCTTGCACTCTTTGCCAGCTTGTTCAAATTCTTTATAGCTTGTTTGCCCCTATGGCCAAAACGTTTGAAAATGAGAGGAATGACAAATAGGCAGGACCTTCTGGCAGCAGCTTAGAATTATACTGGGCCTCTTTCTTCTCCTCCCATTTCATTGCTGCTACTCCTTTTATGGAGGTTGCCTTCAGTGAGTCCAAACACCATGGATGAGCCAACGACACATCTAATTCAAAGTCTGCGCCTGACTTTGGTTCAAAAGCGAGAATGTCCGACCTATTGTCTGTTGATATCATCAAGAAGCACGCGATCCACGGGCCATGTGGTGCACTAAACCGAAAGTCACCATACATGAAAAGACGGAAAGTGTACAAACGATACCCAAGAGAGTTTCTCCAGGAGACTCAGACAGGGCACGATGCGTACCCACTTTACTGTAGCAGAAAGGCGGGAGACAGTGGCTTTACAGCGAAAGTGACAGTCTCAGGTTGCAACGATGTGGAAATTGACGATAAAAAGGTGGTCCCCTATTGCCCTATTCTGTCTAAGATATTCAATGCACACACTAATGTTGAGTACTGCAATACAGTAAAATCCATCAAGTACATATGTGAGTACGTCAGCAAAGGTAGTGATCAGGCAGTATTCGAGCTTGAACGGCAAGGAATGAGAAGGAATGAGGTTTTAAGGGACGAGAGTGGAAGATACATCTGCAGCAGTGAAGCAACATTTCATATTCTCGACTACCTTATTCATCAGCGGTACCCACCAGTGGAGCACCTGAGTGTTCACTTGGAGAACGGGCAACGTGTGTATTTTAGTGAGGTTAATATAAGGGAGGAACTGCCCAAGACCACCTTGACAGCCTTTTTTGAGCTGTGCCAGCAAGACGAATTTGCAAGGACCGTACTGTACTGTAATGTGCTACTGTATTACCGATGGGATAAGAGCAGCAAGAGATGGAAGCGACGTATACAGGGGCATGCAAGTGGAGAGCCATTCAGGAGTCAAGTTCTGTTACACTATTAGTAGAGTGTATACTGTCCATCCCAGCGCATTTGAATTTTTCTGCTTGCGCCTTCTACTTCACGTTGTGAAAAAGAAGGTTTTTGGTTCTACAAAAGGACCGACATCTTTTGGAGATCTGGGAATAGTTGATCAAAGGGAATGTGCAACATTCAGAGAGGCATGCTTTATGAGAGGTCTTCTTGATGACGAAGGTCACTGTAATGCAACCTTGGATGAAGCTGCCATCAGTCGTTCTCCAAGCATGCTGAGAAATCCCTTCAGTCTTATGATTGTTACATGTGGGCTTGGCAACCCAAGGACTGGGACACACACAAGGAGAGCTTGGCGGAAGGTATACTGCTGCAGGTGAGACCACTTTGTTATCCATGTACAGTAATTTTCTTGTTCAATGTTTGCATACTAACATTTTCTGTTTCCGTGGTTTGCAAGGTACGCCAGCAGAATCCTAGCGCACAAGTTGACTTGTCTGACGACACCTTCAATGAAGAACTGATCCTTGGAGAAGACAAGGTTCTCAGTTTAGGAGTTAAAGATCTCTAAATGTATGGTATGCCGACTCCTCAACAATATCAGCTGGTGCGCATGTCCAGGGACCTGATACGAGAGACGAGCTACAACCAAGAACTAGCAGGGTACATTTCGAGCAATGAGCCCCTGTTAGTGCCAGACCAAACTGCTGCCTATCAGATCATGTTACAAAAGGTGCAAACCGGATCTGGTGGTATTGCATTTTTTGATACACCCGGTGGTACCGGTAAGACGTCTCTACTGAACTATCTCCTAGCCAAGGTGAGGCAGATGGGAAAAGATTGCCGTTGCAATGGCATCCTCGGGCATTGCCGCTAACTACTTTCTGGAGGCAGGATTGCTCATTCTGCATTCAAGCTTTCACTAAACCTGGCCCACATGGAACACCAACATGTAACATTAGTAAGGGCACTGTTGCAGCTTCTTGCGGGCGATTTTCGGCAAACCCTACCTGTAGTCTCAAAAAGAACTCCAGCTGATGAGCTGTCTGCCTGTTTCAAATCTACTTGTCTTTTGCAACATGTCTAAACAATTACTCTGTTTACCAACATGTGAGTGCAATTGCAAGGAGACACGTCTGCAGATAACTTGCATCACTGCTTCTAGAATTGGCAATGGAGAACTGCTTGTTGATTATGAAGGCCTAATAAGCATACCGCCTGGCTTAGGTCAAGTGGTAGAGAATGTTGAGGCCTTGTACAGAAAGGTTTTTCCAAACTTGAATCAAAACTACAAGAATCATAGCTGGCTCTGTGAGCGTGTTATTCTCGCACCACGAAATGACATTGTCAATGCCATTAACACCAAGCTTTTGATGCAACTACCTGGAGAGAAGGTTTTGAAGTCTATCAACACTGTTGTGGATGCAACAGAGGCTGTGCAGTATCCAACTGAGTTCTTCAACGCTCTGGAACCTTCAGGCATGGCATTGCATAAGCTTAGACTAAAAGTCGGTTGCCCAGTCATACTTCTTCTAAACTTGGATGCACCCAAGCTTTGTAATGGCACAAGACTGATTATCAAACAGATTATGGCACATGCCACAGAAGCCACCGTACTGACTGGGCAAGGAATGAAAATGTATTCATAATAATGACATTCCAAGAATTCCACTAATTCCTTTAGACACACTTCCAATTCCGGAGGTTGCTGTTTCCTGTGCGTGTCTGTTTTGCAATAACCATCAATGTAGCACAGGGCCTATCACTAAAGTAATAGGAATTAATTTGGATTTGCCTTGCTTTTCCCACTGCCCGTTGTATGTTGCATGTTCAAGAGTTGGCCAAACTGACAGTCTTTTTGTCTACGCATCTGAAGCAAGAACAAAAATATCGTCTACGCAAAAGCACTACTACAGTGAATAGAATTTATGCCACCAAATCTACAAAAACCGGCTTATTTAAAAGCCACCAAATACACTCAGAGAGTCAAATACTTATGACGTGTGTTGCCACTGTGCTACTCTCTTCGTACTGCTAGGACTCAGTACTGGTAAGATTGCAGCGGCTATAGGGAATAAATACCCATGTATATTGTAACTTTCGGCTGCTACTAGAGCCTGTGCAACGAACGGGTTTAGAATCTAGTAAGTTATACAACTAGATGGTGTTGGCATGGATTGCACTACATGCAAATGCCATCATGTGAGTGACTATCTCAATAGCACGTAGTTTGCTTTGTTGTTTATCTGTTTGCCTGTTTTATTTTTATATTATGAATAGTCACTGCAATTAACAACCTCACTTGTATATGCGAGCCATTGCACTACTTTATTTCATCAGTTTGAACAACATGCTCACAGGAACAATATGCTCTAATAGAACGGCAGCTAATCTGGTACATTGAAAGTAGACCACATGCTCAGTTGCGCTTCCAGGTATATGGGGAACACTTTGGGTTCATGTGGTAGCCTGAGGATGGCAGGAACTGCAATAAATGGGAATACCTGTACTAAACAACGTTCTTACTCTTTAGAAATGAAAATATCAGCTGTTAATTAATTTGATGATGCACACCAACAGATTGTTAGGCTTTGTCGTTACCCAGTATGTGAATTGAACATTTTCATATATATATATATATATATATATATATATATATATATTGGTTCATTGTCAATTGTGACGCACGGAAGTATGACGGGGCTGGAGAGGGTCTTGCTACATGAGACTACAGTTATTCAACCCAGCTGACATGGAAATCAACCAATTGTGAACGCAAACAAACAAGGCATCTATTATATAAATTGGTTTAGGTCACAATTAAGTTAACTGTCTAGACAGAGCAGGCATGCAGCTAATCAATTATATAATTATGCTCGACAGTAGCAATTACGGAATTGGCAATTGTATGATTGCAGGTTTTTGTATTTTGTGCTACAACTGACATTTGTCACAAAGTTAAGCAACCCCAAAACCAACATAAAGCTGAGAGTGACAATATTGTATTCAATATTGTATCCATGAATGGTTTAGCTCACAAGACTCTTGGCAAGCAAGCCCTAGCTGTGTCTTTTCAGTCACTGTGCTTTTGGATTTTCAAATTACGGGAAGATAAAGCTAGACGTCATATTGAAAAGTGGCTGCAGAAAGTGAAAACAATCTGAACTTGAAATGTGTCTTCTTATTCGAGATCTGAAACAGTTACTTTTTTACATTTTGTTGGTCCTCACATACAAACCCACGAGAAACAAACAGAGTTATCTTATCATTACATGATGATGAATGTAGCTTTCTTGCGTTTCCTTATTTTCCCCAGGGGTGCTCTGCTGTATGTTCTCATAAGGAGGCCTTGGAACATTTAGTCTTGGCAGCAAGGCTAGCATGACAGAGAACGGCTGCTGATGTTGAGTCCGTGTGTTTATTTGATTTCTGAATGGAATCAGCGAAAACAGATGATCCAAACCCATTGCATGGGCAAGCTTAAAGATGTTGTCAATGATGACAAATCTTTGATCAGATCATCAGGTTGCAAAGCATTGATTTCCTCGACTTCTGTTTGCAAGTAAAGATGCATGTACTACATTTTTGTCTAGGTATGCCACATTCTGGATGAGTTCCTGGATATTTTAGACAAACTTTACGAACGGCAAGAAAGGTGAGGCCGAATGACAAACCTTCAAAACTTTGGAGAAGATGCTTATCGGCTAGATTTTCTAATTCCTTGATTGCTTTGTGTTGGTTTGTACATATGATTTGTTTTATATTGTGAAACAAATACTTTGCTTTCTTGCTCCTGCTAGTATGATACTTTGCTCTGAGAGACTGCAAGATTTTGGGCAATTAATTATGTAATTCCCAAAAGGGTTCGATTGTGCCCCTGTATGTTTGGTTTACACTCTTTGAAGGCTTTACCAATCCTGAGATATTTGATTTCGGCTGTTTCAATTTTGAACGTCGTGAAGAATTCATTATGCTAAGAATTTTATGGCTTTGCATGTGGTGCCCATGCTTGCATGTCTCGGTCAACGTTACACCATGAATAATGCAACATCTTTTGCAGCCATTGCATCAGCGAATGTGGAGTGGCATCACACTCGGCCAGGGAGTCCAGACAGCCAGGACATCGCCTATCTTCCAAATATTTATCCAGCCAATGGCTGTGTGATCACCATGAAATGCAGAGAAGCTGCCTGTACGAAGGAACAATGAAGGAATTAACACTATAGACTTTCTTTAATTATTGTTTTTATCGAATAGCGCACATAATGTAGAGTGACTAGGATCTAGGTAATGGCATCTGCTGCTTGATAAATGTAGACCTTTATTAGAACTACCTGCTGGAATTGATTCACTGCTTGCTTCATGTATTGTTTCTAGCATTGCATGAAACACAATGGCATTTCCATCCATATGTTATGGGATGTTTGTATGCCAAGCAGCAATGAAGTCACAGACTGCTGATGCTGAGCAGTACTATATTTTTGCCATCATTACTGCAAGATGTAACAGCTTCTAACACTGTCTTATTATGTCAGCTGTTGATCTGTTCTCCATGTATACAAATTTTACTTTAATGTTGCTTTCTAATTGCATAATGCTGCTTTCTAATTGTATAATGCCGCTTTCTAATTGTATGCATACTAAGCCAGACCTGGTTCATTGATATGAGTCAATAGTGCTTGTGACTGTTGTGTGTAGACCAGCTGCGTTGATGGCTGTCACTGTGACTTGGTAATCGATGAATCGGTTCACCTTGTTATTACCGATGATGTTGTTTGTGGCAGTCGTTTCAAACCACTGAAGGACACTTCCTGATCCAGCAGGAGTTCCCACAGTCAACTCGTAGATCAATAAGTTGTCTGGCTGGAACACACGCGCCCAATCCAACCTAAGTTGCCCATCATCAGTCCAAGTTCCCAAGACTGAAGCACCTTTCAACAATATCATATTAAACACGTAATTTTGTATATTTAAGGACTAGATAATGATACTAAGGATTGTAAGTGCAAATGCCATCTTTCTGTCTGTCTGCCTGTCTGCCTCTCTGTGTGTCTCTCTGTCAGTGGTAGTGTATTTTCATAAATCAACCCTAAAGCATCCACATATCATAAACTAAAAGAATATCCAGCGACCAGCAAGGCCGCAACACTAAACTACCTAGCTAACAATTGCTCAGAATACAAGTCAACTCTATAGTATACATGTCCACGACTAGAGAGTCTACTGAGTTGTCTTACAATCACTCTAGCGTTGCAATGCTGAAGAGCAACTGAGACTTCCGGTCTACATTCTGTCTGTCTTCTGTCTACCTGTCTCCTAATCATGGTGATTTAGATAGATTATTTGATATTGATATTCAAGGTCAAGTCCATTAGTTAATGACTTTGTTGTTTGCAAGGACTGGTTCTATTTAATAATCCTAGCATGTGTACAAGTAGATTCTGTATGAGAATAAATTATCTGCCTATCTGTTTGTCTGTCTATCTCTCTGTCTGTCTTTCTGTCTGTCTCTGTCTGTCAATCGTCATTTATTGAACACAAAACTCTACGTTACATTTCTAACACTAAAGACAAACAAGCTACTGAGTTCAGCTTTAGTTTAATGCAAGCTACTTCGATAGTCTCTATCGCATATGTTCTCATCTACTTCTCCAGTGTAGACACGGGTCACCTAGAGGATGACTTTAGCATTACATGTTGTAAGATTATTGAGAAATTTTCCTCCAAAAGCTCTAAAGTCAGCTTCATTTGTATAGCCTTCAATGTCTCTTGTTCTTCTGACTAATTTGTTTAATAGTTTGTAGCTTCTGATCCCCAAGTTCCAAAATGTTCAAATACCAGAGGAGTGAAATTGAGGCTTGATGTATTGCCGGCAAGTTGTTGTTTTTCGTATTTGATCATCTTCCTTTCCTCCCTTCTTGCTGCAGCAAACCTTCCTCTAAAGCTGCCTGCTTTAAAGTGTCTTGGCTGAAAGGATGAGCCATGGCTACATCAAGTTCATATTACAGACAGAATCGTGCACAACTTTGTTTGGTCTATTCTCATTTCCAGAGTAAAGATCTCGAGGTTCTTTCTCGTGATGAATCTTTAATTCATATAGATAAGTGCTTCATGCATTTACAATTGCATCATGCTGCCACACAGGTCCTCCTCCATGTTTGGTTGTAAGAAGATGATATGCTTTTGCCAACTTGCCACATTCACACTGGATGTTTCAGTTGACAAAAGTTGCATGTGTGTTCAACCTCAGAGATGCTGCCAAACGAAATTTGGCATGTTTAAGTGCAAGAATTTCTTCAGTAGGAATAGCTTCCAACCATGCATGACCTAGCTCCCTTTCCTCTTGCTGATCTAAATTTAACTGTAGCTCTATCTGATTGAGAAATGGCAGTTTCCAGACAGGAATTTGCATTTGCTTTATCTAGTTGACTAGATGATTTTGGTGTAATTTCTTGGGCTGTCTGACAAACTCACTTAGATGTCTGTCTGTCTGTCTGTCTGTTAGGAGTTTCCACAGGCCTGACGATTGTCCAGAAGCTTTCATTCAAGAACATGGGTTATCTAAATGTCCTAAGTGTTCTCAGTGGTTCCTCAAGATCCATCAACACACATCCAGATGTTGTTCGTCTTCCATATGCGTTGACCACACCCAAACTTCATCACAAGAACCTGCTAAGGCGTCTACACATCCTGATAAGTCTTCTGCTGGTGTTGAATTGGAGGCAAACTTCCAATCTGACAGGGAGGCTGAGGCATGGAGGCTGATTGACTCTCTGACCACGGAAGCCATATTGGATTGGATGCCACCACGAACTGTGCAGAATGTAACACCTGGTCTTCGAGGTTTGTTTCATGACTGCTGTCTTGTTCCTTTGAGGAAGATTGAAGATGACCCTACCAGTGATAGAGGATGGAAACTCCTTCTTCTGCTTCCTAGAATGCTTCTCCAACCACATGCTAGAGGTGGCAAAGTAGGTACAAGAGAAGTCAAGGCCATCTACAATCGCTTTTTGCAGTTTCACTGGCATGAACTGATTCATCTACGTGGAGGATCGAATAGATCTCGCTCTACCTCAGGCCCAGATCAGAGAAAGAAGGCTGCTATGCGTCTGATTCAGTGTGGTGAGATGTCTCGAGCTTCACAAATTTTGACTAGTCAGGGTCTTGCTCCTACTACTGATGACACTGTAAGCAAGCTCTCAAGCAAACATCCTAAGCGAAGGACATCTCAGTTGTCTCACGATGATTTTCACGAGCAAGAGAAATCAGAGCATCCTTTTTCTTTAAAGAAGGAAGCTTATTTTGAGGCCATAAGGAAGGCACCCAGAGGAAGTGGAGCAGGGCCTTCTGGTTGGCGATATGAACATCTTCGTGGGCTCCTGGAGAATGATTTGACTTGTAACTTGTTCTATGGAGTGTGCTCGCTCATTGCAGATGGTAAAGTTCCGGATTCAGTTCTGCCACTTCTGACAGCATCTCGACTCATTGCCTTACCAAAAGCAAATTCTGATGTAAGACCCATTGCCATCGGTGAAGCTATCAGGAGAATTACAGCTAAGGCTCTGTGTATTCAGCTGAATGAATCTTTCTGCTCCTACTTTTCCCCCATACAACATGGCATTGCTACACGTGGTGGGGCAGAGTTATTGATACACCACATTTCGTTTCTCATGGAGAGCAATCCCGACTGTTCAGTTCTCTCTACGGATGTAAAAAACGCCTTTAACTCGGTATCAAGGGATAGCATACTCAAAGAATCAAAGAAGAACTTTCCTGAAATCTATGCCCATGTGAGACAAATGTATGATAGACCAAGTACTTTGATATATGTCAACGGTCAGGGGACGGTGAAATTGCAGTCAGAAGAAGGTGTCCATCAGGGTGACCCCCTTGGACCAGTTTTGTTCTCGGCAGCATTACACCCCATTGTAACAGTTATTCAGAATAACCACCCGGGCATTACGCTTTTGGCATATCTGGATGATGTCTATGTTCTGGGACCACCAAAAGATGCTTTAGCAGTCCTTTTGGATTTGAAGGCATCCCTTTCTGAGATCGGTCTAGAAATCAAAGATGAAAAATGCAAATTGTATTTTCCCACTGCTCCTGATAATTTCAGCGCTGGTGTCCCAGTTAGCAAAGATGGAATCGACGTGTTGGGGTCACCTGTAGGCAATCATGATTATGTTCAGTCTAGGTGCCTGGCTGTGGCTAACATGGGCAGCTCGTTGTGTTCAAAGCTACTTGAACTTGACGACCCTCAGTGTGGCCTCCTTTTGCTCAGACATTGTCATGTCCCCAGGCTGAATTTTTTGGCTAGGACTGTGCCACCTGACAGGTTACTGCATGCAGCTGTTTGTCATGACCACCTTACAAGGGCTACTTTCACTGACATGGTTGGTTTGAACGAATTGGATGACACCGGATGGAGCCAGGCCACTCTGAAGGTCGGGTTCGGCGGATTTGGCTTATCATCAACTCAGAAGATGGCTCACCTAGCATTTCTGGCGTCATGGGCACACTCTTTGAAAGAACTGCCATTGAGATTTCCACCTCTGAAAGATCGTTTAGAACGGTTTATTGAAGGTAGCAATACAGGACAACTTATTCGTACATTGGTGGCAAAACTACCACCCAAGTCGGGTGCAGATGATGACGAGCAGTTTCACACCTTAGAGCAGATGACAGAATACCCTAGAAAATTGCAACATCGCCTGACGGTAGACGCTTCTCATAAACGATCAGAAGAAGTTATCAAAAGCATGAACTCAGAGAGACATGTTGCAAGGATCAGGTCCTTACACGGAAAAGGAGCTGGAGCATGGCTAGAGGTAATACCAACTTCAGACAAGAACGCACTGAAGCCGAATGAATTTCGTGTAGCGTCTTGTATGAGGTTGGGTGCTGGTTTGCCTTTCAGCCGGCTGCTTAAGACGTGTGACTGTGGAACTGAGCTGGATCGCGAGGGCTACCACCTTTTGACATGTAAATATGGAGGTGGACCTGTGTGGACGCATAACTCCATAGTGTCTGCATGGAGTGATTGCCTAAGCGATTTACTCATTCCCCATCAAATAGAACCGAGACAGCGATTTGTAGACAACGAAAACCGGCCTGACATCACGCTTTACGACACTGACACTGGGATCACAAAAGAATGTGATGTTTCGATAGCTCACCCTTGGAGCAAAGACATTATTAAAGGTGCAGCCAGAGAAGGTGGCCATGCAGCAGCTAAACGAGAGGCAGCAAAGTCAAAAAAATACTCAGAGGAATCGCTTGCGGATGGATCGAAGCCTATAGTTGTCCCACTCGTCTTTGAACACTTCGGCAGATGGGGCTTAAAGGCTGACGAGCTGATGAATGAACTGGGGAAGAAGGCGAGAGGCTTTGATGGAAGAAGAATTGCGGTAGAGTTTAAAACCTTCTGGAGGAAAAGACTGTCTATTACTCTTCAAAAATGCAACAGCAGAGTGATTTTGCGGAAGCTGTCAAGGCTTTCTGTGCGCTCATTAGGAGATGACAGTGTTTTGGGAGTAGATAGAGACATTCAGTGTTTTACTCATTAGCAATAGTCTCGGACTACAAGTAGAACATTTCATTTTAACAATAACTGTTTGTAGTAGTGAAGATTGTTGACAATAAACTTGATTCTGTCTGTCTGTCTGTCTGTCGGTCTGTCTGTCTGTCTGTTCGTCCGTCTGTCTTTTATTTATTTACAACATCAACTATACTACCATTCAGTGAATATCAATAAAAGGCACCACAGCTAAGTAGTGAGTTCTCGACCCATGGGTTGAGTTACGCAAGTCAAATTAACCGAAACAAAGTTGTAGTGAATAAACATCTGTCCGGCTGTCTGTCTGTCCATCTGTCCATCTGTACGTCTGCGTCTGTGTCTATGTCTGTCTGTCTATTGATTGCTCACCTGTTGCAGTAGGATATTGATTAGCAACTGTAAAGTTGAGTGCAGCGGTGTGGCTTGTCAATCCACCATAGTTGACTGCTCGTACTGCTATTGTATACTGGTGACCACTTTGCAGGGCTATTCCTGATATGATAGCTCTTTTTTGGTGAACAACACTAAACCAGTCAATGACTGATGCTTTGGTACTTTCCATCTTCACCTGATAATGAGATATTCCGGTCTCATCTTGAAATCCTGCCCAGTGAAATGATACACTGTTGTTGTGGGACTGATAGTTCCCTCTGTGTCCGTACGGAGAATCAGTGTTAGCATCCAGTGCAACTAACGCAGATGAACTGTCTGGCGACTCTCCAACATACGGTATCCCTTTCGATGTACGCACAGCACTCAAACCAACTTTATTGTAACAGCGCACCGTCACAAAACATGTTTGACCGTTCTGCAGGAGTTGAAGCTCCTCCGACCTTCCTACAGTAAAGTCATCTGCCGTTTCAAAAGGAAGCAATTCAGTTGACATAGGAGATAAACCTAAACAACAGGCAAAGTCACTAATCGTAATTTTTAATATATTAAACAAGGCTGTAAATTTTATTATTACCGATTCCCCACTGGCAGTAATCAATACCACTTTCCGTATCATTTGTACCATTCCACGAACCAGTGACTATTCTACTCGTCAGATACTCCACTTTTGCATCAAACTTACTGATGTTACTCTTTATTACAATTTTCGATATTTCAGGTGGTGTCCAGTCAATGAGAAGAGGCTTTGCATGTAGCGTGCTGGATAGACCTGCGTTATTAATAGCGACAATTGTGATGAAAACAGTCATGCCGTGACGCAGTGATAAATCCCTATTAGCGGCGTGGTTTGCTAACCCTACTGATCGAAATGTCTGCAATTGCTGTCCGCCTCTGACCGTTCCAATTGCCCACAAAAATTCTTTGACACCGCTTTCCCCATCAACTGCTCTCCATGCCGCTTCGACGAGATCATATGGACCCAAAACGTTGATAGACGTTAATACTGCTTCAGAATCAGTTGGACTTGTATGGTGCATAGGACTGATGCACATTCGTATTATCACAGACTCGATAGCGATTAGATTAGAAACAGTACTGACTGATGACACGGTGATGACGCCTTGTTGGGTGACATCCGGTACGATTTGGAATCTATAACTGCAAAAGTGCAATCCAACTTTGATACAATTTTAGAACGACAATACAATGCGCATATACACCTGTTGACGAGTTTTCGGTCTGGTGCTAGAGCAACGACTCTGTGCATTCCAGGAGCGGTGACCGCCATGTGCTGCGTGTGTGTGTTTCCAACTGCACGAGCTCGAATGTCCAGCTGATAAATGACGTCTTTAGTAAATGCTATTTTTCGAGATATGATTCCGGATAGAAGTAATTGTTGTCTCGTTTCTGATGTGTTGATACTAATTCTACCAACATCAACATTCCATCCACTTACAATCTCATTCATTGACGTTGCATTTTGCATCGTTTTGTCTGTCAATAAATTCTCTCCGAACTGCTGACATGATACAAAGACAGGAGGCGACGAATCCACAGTAACTCCGTCTGAAACGGCAATCTCCGAGTGCAACCCTGCGGCATCCGTTGCCCTAACGTTTGCATGGTACCGTACACCACTGCGCAACGACAAGCCGTTTACGGACACAAATAGTTTAAGACCGACGTTTCCTGGCCCGTCGATGTTCCAATCGGACGGATGAGGTTGTAGAATAGTGATCGTGTAGTTGTAGTATTCAATAAAGGAATGGCGATCAAAGAATCCATGCCATTGTGCTGATAGAACGCTCGTATTGCTCTGATACTGAAGGTCGTGCCGCTGGTCGCCATCCAGTGCGGCTCCCGTCAGTGGAATCTCGCGATCTATTACGATACCGTCTGTAGTTGCTGTAGTATACATGCCGATGCGATTAAACGCTACAACAGTGACGTAATAAGACACTCCTTCTGCCAGTTGTAATCCTAATTTACTCGCCACGTAAACCGTCGGTGGAACTTGCGTGAATGAAACAGTATCATCACCTGATAAATACAATAGTTTTATTTTTTATATTTTTTTCAATTATATAAATGTTTTAAGCGGGACATGCTTTACACTCTCTAGTGCTGTTCTAGCGAAACGCAGTCCACACACACACACACACACACACACACACACACACACACACACACACACACACACACACACACACACACACACACACACACCACAATTTACGCAGGCTACAGTATAAATACAGTGCTACTGCATTCATAATGATATATGCATCAAAGCTTACCTCCTGGGGTGGTTCCAAGTCCATAAATAAAATAATCTATTTCTGATTGAGGATCGCTGAAAGAGCCTTGCCATGAAACATTCAGTTTCGCTAAGTCGCGAGTAAAAAAATTCGAATGACGAGGAGAGAGTTGACTTTCACCCGAAACGCGTGGTAGGGCAAAAATGGCGGGAGGTGTAACATCCACGGACACACCGGGAGAACGGAATATCCCGTATGTCGACCCATTGTACCACACTCTAACGTAAATGTTGTATGTATTTCTGGCCACCAGACGTTTCCCTACAGGCAGGGTGACAACGGCGTTAGTCATTAGGCCTACGTCTTTCCATACCATGTCTCGTTTTATGTCGTATACGCCATCACCCGGTGACAGGATTGTCCCTGCTGTTACTTCGTAGCGGATAGGAGACCAAGAAGGCGAAGAAGAATCAAGTTTCCAGGAACCTTGTAAAGAGCTTGTAGATGTTGCAATTTTTCGACGATATTTTGATGGAGAATAAGAATCGAAGACTGACAGTCTTGAGTTTGCGGGAACGCTCGATGCAGGCACCTGCAAAATGAAAAACATTCTGTTAGAAATGTTTAGAGAAGCTTAGAAGTAGTTGAGATGTTAACCTCCTTGCACGTTTGGCCGTATAGGCGTCTGTCGCACAAGTTGCTTGATGGCGCGCAAGTACAGTGTCCGAGACAACTGGTGACGTCACACGAATGCTTCTCTATGGTGAGTATACCAGACGTAGGATTGCTAGATCCCGATATCACGCTGACCTGAACCTGATTACTTCTGAGACCGACCCCGTTGATGGCCCATACAGACACATAAAGTCTGGCACCCGATATCAGGTGATTACTTATACCCACTGTCATAGCCTGCTCGGAGTCAGTGTGACCGCTATGTTTAGTATGGATGTATGAAGGTGTATACTGATTACCGCTGTACGTTGTTCCTATTGAAATAATGTACTGCACAATGCCCGAATGAGCGTCCGTGAAGCCATTCCATTTGACAACAATATCAGTCATTGATCCTCGAATGTTCCACATCATATGATCTTTGATGATTCCAGTTAAAGGCGGACTGGTATCAATTAGAAGAGCATGAAGAGAAGTTTTGCTAGAACACAGGCTTGCCGCGTTACAGGCCGTTACTGATACGTAATATTGCTCTCCGTCGTGGAGGGAAATATTCGGTTGTGTGACGCTTGTTTGTGTCTCACTGCCTAGCACGATGGGATCGGCTGCTGGTGTAACGCTGTGTCTTGTCGTTATGGTGACGCTATGACGGACAACAGGACTTTCGGGGTCGTCAAACTTCCATCGCATTTGAACTAGGGATGCCGTGAATTGAGTATTAGGCTCAATTGAACGAGTGGTTGTGTTGAAGTAAGGTATGGTGTGAACGGTTGGGGGAGTAGAGTCTATCAGATATCCATCAGATGATGTGACACTCCAAAGTCCAGCTTTGTTATATGCCTTGACAGATGTGTAGATTCTGTGTCTTGAAGGTAGACTGTTGAGTCCCGTTTTTAGTGCCGTTTGTTCTGTAAACGTGTCCGTCCAAGGTAGCAGATCATCTTGCTTTGGTGACGTCCCAACACACCATTCATATCGAGCAATAGACGAATGAACGTCGTAAAAGCCAAACCATCGAGCTCCAACTACGTCACTACAAAAAGAAATGTCAGATTCGATGTAGATTAAGTGGTGAATATGAATAAGTGAATATGTTACTGTTGACTCTGATATTGTAAGTCTTCGTCTCCCAGCCCATCATGGATTATACCAACAACAGGAGGACTGTTGTCAGCAATTATTCCATCAGATGTTACAGTTGTACACAACTCTGCACGATTGCATGCTAAGACTGTGCAGTAGTAAAACCGACCAGGCTCCAAAGCAACATGTTGTGCTGTGTAATCTGTTATGACAATGACAAGAACGTTGATAATTTATTATCATAATAGAGCACTACATAATAGAGCACTAACTCACTTGTAAGCATTCCAACGTTATGAAACGAAAGTATATCTTGTGCTCCTTTAGTAGATCCAAATGCGACAGAATAGTGAAGTAGAGATGAATGTGGATCACTAAAGTGTCGCCACTGACATGCCAACGTATCCATCCGCGTCTGATAATCCCAGTCCTAGACCAACAAGATATTCTAATCAATTTGTTTTGCAATCTCTCGTGACAAGTAGAAAACTATAGACCTCGTTGGTGTCTGGCTCACTGTCCCACACAAATCCTTCTACGGGAGGAGAATCATCAAACACAAAACCGTTAGAAGTTGCTACAGTTTGAAGACCCGCGTTGTTGATTGCCTAAAAGCAAATTGGTCGCTATTGATTGAATGAAACGGTTTTGTGCTTGTTACCTTAACAGTAATGTAATACACGTGACCAGCATACAGTGTTTCCAAACTATTTGTTTCGAAATTGTTTTGTGTAGTGTGAGAACATGTGATTGCGTCATCGTGGCCGCGACCAGAACCGATACACCATTGATAACTGGCTATTCCAGACTCTGTGTCTTCGAATCCTTTCCAGAGTCCTTTCAAATGGCCTGTCACATAACCCGTGTGACCAGCAGATATCACTATATTGCCTCCGACCGGTGGCGTCGTGTCAACAGTCAAAGCGTTGGAAAACGCGATCACTTCACGATGAACGTGATCTACAGCTATTAGGAAAGCAGAAAATATGCAAAAATATGTATTTGGTTTGTGGAAAATGATACCTTTAACAGTAGCATAATATGTGATTCCATTCATTAATGCGAGACCAGTGAAGAGCCAATGCGTGTTGGATCCAACAGAGACATATGCTGCTATGTCAACGAGCCGCGGAGAGGTACCTACACAGTGATCGATAAATTAACAACTGCTCAAACTTGTTTAGGAAAGAATGAAACAACGCATGAAACAAACCTAATGCAACAAAATATTCTTTGATTCCAGAGTGCAGATCGGCCATTTCTTCCACGTCAGTAAATCCTCTCCATCGTACCATCAGCGTGTCGGGAAACGTTTGATAGGCACTGCCGTGTGTTCCCAGACCAATAAAAACGTCTCCGCTTATTGGTGGTGTCCTGTCCACGGTGACCCCGTCACTACATATAACAGATCCGACAATTTGAGATTCAACTCCGTGTGTAGCAGCCATCTCTAGTACTTTGATGCAGAAGTAGTATGTGATACCGTGCTGTAGTGACACGTGGTCGACTATGTGATAAGTATTCGTAGTCACACCACATGCCACGTTATCGACGCTGCTGTTGCAAGAGTGCCACACAGGAGAGTTCCGTGTAACCGTCCACTCTGATCGTGCATGTTTGAGCCAAGGCCAAGCAGCAGCCAGAGTGTGACGTGAGTCAGTAAAGTCTATGTCGTCTGCTCCAGTAACCTGTAGGTCTATCGGTCTTCCAGTGATTGGATCTAGTGTTTTATCTAATTTAGAGGGAATGACGTCGTATACTGTGGGAAGTAGTTTGTGGAGTGGATGAGCTGAAGGCATCACTAACTGAGCCGTAGCATCGCTATGACGTCCAACTTGATTGTAGCCTCTCACAACCACCAAAACTGTTCTACTTCTGCTAGTTTTGAGGTAAATTATGTCCTTGATCTGCAATAGGCCAAAACATTAATACACAGTATCTAGGTACCCACATTTTAGCTGTTCTCACCTCCACTTTTGATGTACTCGTCAGTGATCTCCAAGGTATGAGCGGTGCCGAACTTCCAGGCACTCTTAGTGTCCATGCGTAAACGTCTGCTACAATTCTTCTACCATTGGACAAGAATGTCTTGTAAGGATCCCATTTTATGATTAAGTCTACAGCCGTCTTATTGTGTATCGAAATACCGGAGTCTTCATTGGCTGTATGTTTCCTGCTACTTTCATGAGAAGTGATTGTGGCAGATAGTGAGGACGACAGCGGAGCTCTGGACATAACGTAAAATCCGTCAGAGAAAATGGGATGGAAGCAAATTGAAGGATTGCAAGCTTTGACACCGACAACATAATGTTTGTTGTCTGCCGAATTCAGCCGTGTAGCAGAGAAAGAGGAAACGTTGCCGACGTCCATGTAGGATATGATGGTATCCAACGCTCCAGTTTCGTTACTGAAAAGCGCCCACATGTAGTGAGTAATGAACGGCAAAAAGCGTGTTTCTATAAACCAGTGAGAAGCAAACACATTGCTGCTCGCCTGATAGTCTATGTCTTCTTTACATTCGGCCACGGTGACGGATGTGATAATAGCAGCGTTGTCTGATGTCTGCAGAACAATTAGCGTAAGACGAGCAACCGCTCTAAACGAAAGAGACATTTCATTGCTGTAATCGACACCAGTCTGTTCTTTGGTATTGTAGAACGTCAGCAGTCCACTAGAGTTGGCAGCTGTTACCCTCATTCGTGTCAAATTTTGTGTTGAATTTTGTGACATACTTGCTGATATGGTAAGAGAATACCATTGTCCTGCTAGAACCTCGACTCTTCTCGATAAATGACACGCAGAACTAAGCGACCAATGATTTTGTGCGCTATTAGCACACGAGTTTGGTACTGGAGACCACGCATCGAAATCAGTCAAGTCGTAAAAGGACGACGGTTTTGAACATCCGGGACCGTCATGTACCATGCCCCTTACGGTACCACTAACTGTAGTGACGCCATCAGAAGACCCGGTCACGGAACCGAAACTGTTAGTTGCTTTGATAGCACAGAAATACGTCGTAAGCTGTCGCAGTTGAATTCCAGATATCTCGTATGTTTGACTGTGGTGACTAGAATTGATGTTATGGAAGCGCACTGTGTCATCATTGTTTGCTAATGTCCCAACTCCGATTTGCAGCGTGACTGAACTGTATGGATGAGTAAATCCAGTCCAACGACATCGCAACCGCGATATACTCGTTTGATAGTCAATGTCCGCTTCATTGGCAAACATTTGCTTAATGGAAACGGTTCTGTTGTGTTGTTCATCACTGGGTTTCAAGTCGAACACACTTCCTATCGTTGGCGGTGAAACGATAAGACTGTAAGCATCCGATGTAGCGGTGATGGATAGTCCTGCGTTGTTTGTAGCTTGTACTGTAAAATACATAGCCACGTCGCCACGAGTTTTCACTTGCAACGTGGAAAATGGCAAGGCGACACACATGTCGTTATCTCGGCAAGAGTTGAAGCGATTAGTAGAGGTCAAAGGAACAAGATCGTTTTTGTACGGCTTTGTGCCTACAAAAAAAAGATTACAATATTCAATGTAATGAATTGAGTGAGTGAGTGCGTGCGTGCGTGCGTGTGTTAGTTTTTAAAAGCAGCCCGTTGCATTTACTGGATTATTATGCCCTTTGAGTTAAGTTGTGTTGGCTCTAAAACGCTTAATTACTTGTTGTTCATACCTGCCGCGACTTCGAATTGCAACGAAGAATCTTCTGCGTCTGTAAATGCACTTGCTGCCCAACTGACCAAAACTACTTTGCTTTGAACGTTGTGATAAACGTTTACATCTCCTGTTACATGAGGAGCTGTGATATCGACTATAATTGGCCCGACTGCTCTCTTGGTCTTTAGCCCGGCTTTGTTTGTCGCTTGGAGGATAATAAAGTATTCCATGCCTTCTGTGAGACTTGCTATTTTCTGACGATAATGTGAGATTCCTGTTGTGGAATGGAAAGGCAAGACAGACGGAGGATCGTCGGACTGAGTCCTGCCTATTCCCACTTCGTAATCGTGGATGCCGCTTTCCTTGTCGGATCCTATCCAAGAGACCGACAACAAACGGTTAGCGTGGGTAAATAGGTACTGGGATGATGGACCGTATGGGCATTGTGCTTGTTGTGATGGCAACGATGACAAGTTGACAGAAGCAAGTGGATAGATGTTGATGTCGTTTACCAGTAGTGTATTCTGGTCACAAATGGTTTCGAACCCTTTCAGCAGCTGACGCTGACGGTTTTCATCCAGTAGCCAAATTTCTTTGCTCGTCTTCTGTTTGATGAGACCAGGAACGCTACGAAGATGATCGACCGATATGTGTTGTAATGTTGGTGGTGTGCCGTCTACCGTTACTCCATCCGAGCATAAAACGTCTGACGGTTCTAATGCATTGTTGTAGGCAACGACGGACACATAATACGTGCCATTGTTTTTGACAGTAATCGGAAAGATATACTCATTGCTCGTTCTGTAGACTGTTATATTGCCTGAATTGATTTGTTCCTTCGACAGACAAGTGGTATCAACAGCGTATTTGTAGTGATGAATTCCACTCTCTGCATCACTGAACCCTTGCCAATACGCATGAATGGTGTTACTCTGCTGACTGTCGATATCCAACTGTCCTGATATTCCATCGATCACATGTCCTGGCAGTGGAGGACTACTGTCTACAGTAATGGTCATTTGTTTTGATGAAGACAATTGAGCATCGTTTGTGGCGTTGATAGTGAGATAGTAGGTACGAAAGTGTTGGCCAAATTCACGAGAGAATTGCCCTGGGTGTAATTCTAGATTATATGAGAAATAACTGCAGACGAGTAGTGGAGTGCAAGTACAGTTAGATTGATCACATTCGGACTAAATACAAATACAAAAAACACAGCAAACATAGAAACGTGTGCTAACAGTTAAGAAATGAATGCCAAACCTGCGATCTAGATCTGGTGAGTACATGGTCTTGTCCCATTTGACTGTCTCCTTGTGTCTCTCCCAGTTTCCAGAAAGCCTGTACGATTCCGCTATGAGGATCTTCTACATTAAACGCCACTTTTATTGTATGCAGCTCTGTAGAATTGAGGAAAGTCAATCCCGTTTCTCCATCGCGTGTCAACCACACATTAGATATATAGGGTGTTGAGAAATCAACGTTAATCACAATGTTATCCATATTGTTGTTTCCCCAAATGTCGACCGCTTTTACCCATACGGTAACGTGATTTCCGTCATTCGTGCTGGTGGAGATGATGTAGTGTTGCCACAATTCTAGACCAGTGGCTCGTGTCGGCACATCGCGAAATGTGGAGTCTCCGGGTATCGGCGGATTGAGTCCGTATGAAATGGCATATTTATATTTGACTATTCCGTCATAGTTGATCGTGCCACCTAAACCTAGGGTCCCTGATGCCGCTTGATCGTAGCTGCTTTCAATATTTGTCCTGAAAGTAGAAATGCGCTCAAGCAAAGGCTCTTTCCGTATAAATGAATTGTAGAAATGTCCAGTCCAGTTACAGAACAACTGATCTTTGTTGACAGTCTTCCACAGATTGTGACCTGTATTGACGGCATTGGGAAAATATAATGGATAGTTGGAATCAATCTTTACCATTGACGACTCGTCGTAGAGTAAAAATCGTCGAGCGATTCTGACGTTACCCGCCACGTCGTGTACGTAAAGAACAACAGAGATGAGAGACGACTTGCTTAATTTAAATGCGTAATTTTTCTGTAGGGCGGTAAATTGTTGCCTATCAAATGGAGCCGCTTTCTCGGATAGAACATTTCCTCTGCTTTCCATTTCGTAAATCTCCAACGTGTATGCACTAATCCCTGATCCACCCGCCGTATCATACCATCCGTCCCACGTGATCGTTACCTCACTTTGCTTTGTGAGCGGCGGACCGACTGAGAGCATACTGGAAGACGATATACCCGCGGGACAGTTGATGTTGTTGTCTACGCTACAATGAACAGGAGCAACACGGTCAAATATAAAGGGAGCAGCGACTCGTGTTGTAGTTCCTGAGTAGAAATACGTTGTTGTCGGCTGTGAAGACACATCCAAGTTGGCAATGATGATATAGCCGCCGTTCTCGATGTCTATATTAACATTCAGCCTAAACAATACAATTTCTGGTTAAGAAAATCATGCAGAAGAATGTGTAAAACTTACTGCTCGTTGTGACTAAATTTGTGTCGCGAGAGATCAAACGTGGCCGTGCAGTCCACTGGAGAGAACGGTGCACTTTTCAACATAGTGACGGTAGTACCGGCGTGCTTGCACATCAAACTGGATTGGGAAATCGTGCCTGTAATATCAACATAATTTTGAGAATATTGCAAATTGCGGTATGACTGGATGAGAGTAACCAGTTTTATCAGAATTGAGTGTAGCGGCCGTTCTTGTGATGCCGAGATGGTAGTTGTGGATCCACGGAGGGCTCTTGTAGCTCCTGTAGTCAGTCTTCCAACGAGTAGTTGAAAATGTTCCTGTTCCTATTTGTGGGCCATTGAATTGTGCTTTCAGTGTTATAATTGCTTTATCCGGAACCATATTTGTGTATACGTTCTTCTCAAACCGGTACGTGTAGTTGGCAAAATGACTACCTGCAGTCTCTACCAGACTAACGTGCAACGCAAGCACATCGGAATTATTTGTGACTGTAATACGTAGAAAGTATATAGTCAGTTTGACTATTTGTCAAATATAAAGTGTACATTATAGAATTTGGTACTGAACCTTGCAGACATTTTGGACTGCCTGAGAAGCCTGACGCGCATGTGCACGTATCGTCAAGATGGTTGCTGCCTGTGCAATAGCCAGGCCAACACCAATTATTCAACCAAGAGCAACGAGCTACAGAAACAAATAGATGAATTGTTGAGTGCTAAGAGAGTACCAAAGTTTAGCATGTATAAATAATTGACTTACAAACACAACGTTTCCTGTCGGGGGACAATTCATATCCCACGGAACTAGGATTCGCATTGGAGTTGCATACCTGACACGTGACGTCTGCAGTACTCGTACACTGCTCCACCTTGCAGTTGGAAATACGCGGGCATCCTGGGACAGAAGCGCTTCAGCATACAACAACTCAAGAGCAGATGATCTGTTTACTGAGACTGCAGTAGTGTTTCTCTCCGTAGTATTCGTCAGCATCTCTGCATCTGCACGTGTTCGGGTAATAACATGTGCCACCATGTTGACAGCTCGGAGAACAAATTGCTGTATAATTCAAATTTTATAAATAACAGCAATTTTTATTCAAAATTAATGAATACTAATTTACCGGTTAAGCATTGCCCATTTGAATTTTTTCTCCATCCGTTACAACAATCTATGCGACTTGTTTGCTGACGGCGAGACACATAGTAGTAAAAATGCCTAAACCGCTATTTCATTATGACAAGAATAAACGCTCGTTGTGTGTGACAACGGTTACCTCGTGCGAGTACACCTGCCCAATCCGAGCCAACCACACGAAGTTCTGTACCTTTCTGATCCTTGTCTTCGAGTATTTGCTGTCGTGTAGTAATAGTATCTGTAACATTATCGGTTTAGCTATAGAGGCTGCGTGTTCTTCAAATTTTTGCAGCAGCTCACGTGCATTCATTCTGACCAGCCATCGACTGAGACAGACAACTAGCTGCAAGAGCAGTCGCTGCTATGAAGATGAAAGAACAGTCCATCGTTGAAATCAGTCGGCCTGAAAAGTAATACAATTAATGTTTTTTCACGAAATTGTTAATTTGGCATA
The DNA here is from genome assembly GCF_963422355.1 of Corticium candelabrum. NCBI lineage: Eukaryota > Metazoa > Porifera > Homoscleromorpha > Homosclerophorida > Plakinidae > Corticium > Corticium candelabrum. The sequence goes on from NC_085106.1 coordinate 4,880,894, forward strand.
AAATATCTTCAGGCGTGTCAAAATAGTAACAAACATCGACACTCGACTAATGTACGAGTGCTACTTTTGTTTCTCCCGAATAACCCGGTGACTCACCTTGCCTCGATCACCAGTGCGTATGAGATCGTTAGCGTGTCCAATATGCAGATAAAACTGCTTGGGGTAATGATCGTAGTCTATGTATTCTGTACACGTTGTGCAGTCAAATACGAAACGAAGCAAACAGAGCTAGTTTTTAAAATGTTAAATGATAAAAGTATCCAGTTGTCAACTGCATATGACTATTACATAGAAACAGTAAATGACCACAATGTATACTCCACGCAATTATGTTCAGCTTAATTGATGATCTGAGTTACTATCATTCATTATGAAATCAAATTGCTAGCTGATTGCGTAAGGCATTACTTACAAAGTAGATCTAAATACATCAACATCGATTTCGTTCTTAAACTACAACACCAAGAGACAGCGTATTCTCTATATCTCTCAACACGAAGGCCTTGCGTTTCCTTTTGGCAATAAGCTCCGCGCCTAATAAATTGCGGCAAACTTGCCGCACTTCAAATTCAAACATCCAATAGCGCTGCAGTCACTCTTCTCTAAAGGATTTCTTCCGCGGTCCTGATGGTACAACGTGTATCTATAGCGCTGAGCGGTAAGGAGCTAATTAGAGGCACTGAGGGAGAATTCATGACTTCTGTGAAATACCATTCGCCGCATGTGTCTTAGTAATTGCGTCTCATGCATGGCTGTTGTCATTATTTCTTCAGTCACTATAGTGTATTACTTTGAGGAAGAGAAAGCCGACATGAGATGAAAGTTCGAAAGATGTCTTCAGCACTTTAGGATAAATCTCAAATCCTTCATGAGTTTCACCATTCCATCGGAAGCCAGAGTCTGAACTTGCACAAAAATAGATTTTCATTTTCTGTCCGCAATTAAACTCTGCACACCAGCTGCTGCCGCATCTTGGCACTAAGAAGAACAGTTTCAAACTGCATTTGGGAAAAGATAAACTAGCCGTCGGAAGCGTAGAGACACTGCAGCGATCCATCGTGGAATCCGTGAGTTTGGCTGTCGGAAAGCCTTGAGACGCTACTAAAAGGACAATGCCATGTTTGTCATCACAAGACCCTACTAATTAAATCTTTATCAGCAATGCATAATTACTTCCAGCAAATAGCTCACAGTTTGACTACAAGACTTTGACAAATTTTTTTGTTGGAAAATGTTACATCATGGATCCTATCTAGATATATATAGATATACATATACATATACATATACATATACATATAGATATAGATATACGCCGAAAAGATTTGAAAAAGGAAGATGCATGTTCAAAACTATTTGTAAACTTCATCACAAGTCAATTGATCGGGATTTGCTGCAGAACAGCTAATACATATTCATTTGATGAAAGTCTGGACCTACCATAGATTGTATCCGACGGCGCTGTGCTAAAACTCTATACACTCAGGGCCTCTACTCGCTAGATTCTTCCTGCCATTTAAGTTACATAGTGTCATCCGGGGTAACTTCATGACAGGGGCAACTCCGTGAATATCTAACCCTGTTCGAACGTGAAGCGTCTTACCTCCAGTTTAGGGTTTGAATCTCTTCTACTATTAGTAAACTACTTGACGTAGGATTATGAGCAAGTCAATTGCTACTTGAATGGACATCCGGGACGGCGAAGCTACAGCAACAAAAACGCCTCCTACACCGCACAGCAACTTCCTAGGGTACAGCGAAAGATCTAATAGGTATGTCTTATTTGTCACTACCACAATAGATGCAGTAAAGAAACGTACCCAAGCAAGCAATAGTTACAACCATTCGTAAGTCGTAAGTTGCCAGAACCAAACTCTGTCACGAAGTTGCCCCACCCAGAAGATTAGCAGCGCCGACGAAAGTCCCGAATTATCTCAGGAACGATTACGATTTCAGAGATGGTCACCCACATGCTGATTGGCAGAAGGCTACTGCTCCGTACGGTAGTAAGATCAAGCGACTACAACAATCATACGTAGCAATATACGGGCGTGTACCAAATTACTCACGGAGTTACCCCGGTTTACCCTACGGTACCAATAGACTGTCTTTGCGTTAGTAACGCCGTGTAGGCAAACCCTCTCCCAAAAAAGGAAGTACTGCAAGAGGGGCGGGTCTGGGACGCGCGACTATACGGGTAGTATTTGGAACAACGAAGATGTATGACAGCTGCTAAGGCGTTAGTGTTAGTGTAAATCATTAGACAGCCTTGTAAGTAAGATTAAATAATCATTTGCTTAGCAATTCTTCTGCCTGGGGCCACAAGTTTTGAGCCTAGGGCCACAGTTTGCTCTATGGCAACGGCAGTCTAAGAAAGAATGTCCTGTTTCCTGACGGTAATTAATATAGTGTGTAGTGTAGTGGAGCATATACGGAAGTAACATCTAGCTAACAGGAAAACTGGTCTTGAGGCGCAGACTTCTCTCCAATTTTTGCACAATCTCGGAGTTGACATGTCTAGCAAGAGACGAGTACTGTACTGTCTATACACATAATTAGATTGGCTCGTGCGTAGTAGCGTTAGCTACACGCATTTCCTGTTTCAAAAAGTATCAAGTTTACAGACGTATCGCCTACAGCGTTGGCCAACTTTAGTGTTCATATCTCTAGAACAGCTGACAAAGAATACAGCCGTCTACTGCAACATAACATAACCTGCAGCGTCAGACCGTAGTACTGTATAACGCACATATACAGAGCGTACGGCTTCCGCGTGCTGTCTCGTCTTTGAACCAAACATTCTGCATTAGAATTCGCGTCAAGTCTTTCGAAGAATGACAACAGACATACCGTGCACTCCACTCAGGTAGCGTGCGTCGCTGCTGGACTGTTCTATTTACATTCTACGTGCTGTCTTACCTCTCCAGCGTTGAATCACGAAAGCAGACGAAGCGCAGATGACGACTGCAACGTTACTTGGTCACGAGCTCAACTGTCGAATCTATCTCTAGCGAGACGAGTAATCGGAAGAATAATTAGATTGGTTTCTAACCTATACGTCCTGCCTTGGTCGTAGGCTACGTACATAACCTGAGGCGTAGCCCCGTACGCATGCTACTGTAAATCACAAATTTTCGTAAGCTATTTAATTAGCTAAGTTCGTAAATTTCTTAAATTGCAAGAATTTACTAACCTAAATCGCTTAATAACTTTTTGTTCAGATATTCATGAATACTTGGATTATCTTTATTTGTAGTCATTCTACTAGAAGCTCACAAGAGTAAAGTCCGCTTGGCAAATGGGACCAAGCAGACAACGTCCAAAAACGCAGCAATAGCTACAGCAGGACTAACTGCACAACTTGGAATAGAAGTAAGTCCACCAACACACTCCTGTTTGGAAACCTAGAGCTTAGTCAACGGATTGGCAATTGCAATCCACGAAACCAAACATTGAGAACGCAGTACGGACGTCGGCAGGTATTTACCCGGGTACTTGAAACATTGAGCCTCACTGTCACTTCCACGCACATGTTCAAGAGAAGTCTACGAAGTTTCTTACAAAATAGAGTTTGCGGCAGTTTACGAACATTTGTGGTTACGAACATTTGTTGGTTTACAGTAAATGATTGAGTGTATAAAAATTTGCATGACATAATCAGATGTGCAGTAGTTGTACGTAGGGATTCTAGCATCCGGAGCCGGCTACGCTAAACACCTGCCATGTAACACCAACGAAGTTACGAACAATCTTGATCACCTGTGTGTGTGTGTGTGTGTGTGTGTGTGTGTGTGTGTGTGTGTGTGTGTGTGTGTGTGTGTGTGTGTGTGTGTGTGTGTGTGTGTGTGTTGTACTACCTATAGATAATACGTTTGCCTTTCAAAAATTATTGATAAAATACGTCTCCCTTGTTTTACCAGCTTGTATAGCTACTCAAAGCGAGAGATGATCTCTCAATTGCCAGAGAAAGCGCGTATAGGTAGACTTGATGCGTGGTGAATGAAGTTAACTAACTCGAGTGGCCCCATTGTTCATTGCATGATGGTCGCTTTACAGGTTTCATCCTACTCTGGATTCTGAGTCACTTACTTCTTCCAGGTCTTCTCTTTCACTCCACCGGTTCCGGAAGCAAGTAGCTCTGTACGGTTAATTACTAACATATCTTTTTTCCAATCCATCAGAATTGAACTCTTTTCTTCTCGATTCTAGTTGGTGCATGCTCAATCTGGAGGTTGATGCATGTGAGTCACATGGCTGTACTCCAGTTGGACTGTTCAATGGCGTCGAGACGGGGAAGCTGAATTCTCAGGGGCACATATCATCACACACCCACACACTTTGCGATATCAGTAATTTAAATAAGTTCTATATTATGTTTGAAAATGTAGTAGAGATGCATAATACAGATGTATAGATATTAATTAACTAAATTAACAAACGAGAGACTCCTGACTCGTTTTGCATACAACCCACTCTTTATGAAGTCTGATGATTTACATTTCGTTTGATACTTCAAAGCAATTAAAGTTTTAGTTACATTCAAGAAACGTATAAAAGCGTAGATATGTCAAATTGATGCTAACGTTATTTATTTACTGTCAATTATCTTTGACGGCCCGCTACGTCATGCAGCTCTGAGCTCGGTTGCATTTTCCTCCTGTCATTATGTGAGCCATCCGACGTTAGACGTGCTTTAGGCATGGAATCACAACTGAGCAAATTTTGCTTCTCGTTGTGACGTTCTCTACTAGGACTCATACAACAATGTTAGTCTTTTTCCTACAAGTATACAACATTTTGAAAAATGAGAAAGATATAGGGTTGCCGTACGAAAAATAATTAATAGAAACAAGGCCATGTAGGGTACGTGTGCTGTGACATCTTCTAAGAATTCTCTCATACAGACTGAGCAATACATAATCCCATTGCACCGTTTTCTAAACACTGTTTCATACCATACAAAATGGTGCAGTGTGATGTATTGCTCATGCAAGTCTGTATGAGTGAATTCATAAAAAGATGTTACAGCACATACTACATGGTCTTGTTTCTATTCTTTTTTCGTACGGCAACCCTACATCTCTTTCATTATCAAAAATGTTTCTATAATTGTATACATCAATTTTTCTTTTTTTTTTTAAATTCTCTAAGAAAGGAAAGAAACACAATGGAAGCACGGGATAAATAACTTCAGATTAATGTTCTTATAACAAGAGCTACCACATTGGTAAAGTACATGATAGTCATGTATTCAGACTACACCCGGATTTCGCTCTGAGCGTATGCGCAGTAGGTAACGGTGTACGCAAGCAGATGCTGTTTGGAATTGGCGAGGTGGACAGTGAGAGTAAAAGACGACACAGTCCTCGTGTAGCGCTTGGCGCAGAAAGGTATAGGTTGGATTCGGTGCAAATGCAATCAGAATGTAGAGAGAAACACTAGGGCTAGAAGAGACATTAACCTCAATTGGCAAGAAATCTTTGATGGCTGCAAACGTTGCGGAGGGCGACGACACGTAAAATCTGCACGAAACTGGTATGAGCGTGTGTTCGAATGAACTGGAAGGTGTAGCGTTTGCGTCATCGAGAAATTTTACGCGGGGGTCGGTCCCTGGAGAGGAGACCATGCATTGCAATGACAATTTTGAGTAGTCATGGACCTGCTCCGTTGCACCCAGAGATCAGTTTGTAGCATAAACGGTTGATACCGATACCCGCTCTTAATTACAGAATGAACTGACACAAACTCAATCCACAACGCTACCGCGTTTGTGATTATCCTTAGGACCTATTCTGTTTCTTTCAGACATATAGAGGGGCGTTATCCCGTGAACAACGTATGCATGCAGCATGCACGCGTGACGTGGAGCCAGCCAATCGTATACATGTATCAACTTGTATAGTATATCTATCTCCGCAACACCCAGAGGTAAGCCAAATAATAACAAGTCAACGATATGCGTTTGAAATGTAACTTCTATTGCCCTAGAGAAGAACCCTCCCAAAAACAACAATCTCTCAGATGAAAGCTGTCAATTCATGACACAACCTTAATGCAACCGTTTAATGCAGGCGTTTCCGGGAAAGTAATAGTCTTGTGCAGCCAGACCCTTGCCGCCGGCGGAAAGATGTAGGCGGGAAGTATATGGCTACGCGAGACTAAGGAAGCATTGAAATTACCAGTATAGGCTTGTTTAACTTAATAGACCCGTGTGAGTAACTCTGATTGCTGGTTAGCAATGGGAACCGATACCTGTGTACTTTTCAAGTCAAGGATTGTGAGACTTAGGGTGGCAGGTTGTGCATAATTTATTGACTAACAACAAACTGGGACCCCAAACTTAGCTAACACGTAAGTATCGATTGTGTCAGTACAACCGTGGAGCCTCAAAAAGAGACCAGCCTCTTCTTAGATTAGTTCCTAGATCATATCTAGACGCATTTTGGGTGCATTAGGAGCACTTGGCACAGTTAAGCCTAAAGTATAAAATTCCAAACAAGGACACAGAGTTAATTATACGGGGAATCATTTGCACAACCCGTGACCCATTCTCTGCTTCTGTGGCTGGCTGGACCGTATGCTTCCTGCAGGAAGATACTAGGTCTTGTATATTCTTTTAGTAAGTCTTAGTATTTAGTAGTGAGACTTCCTCTCTAATCACAATGCTACGAGTGCATGCACTTGATCTGACTCGAAGTTGTTGTAGTAAAACATTTAATTAATCATCCAATAAGACTCGACATATTTTCTAACAGAGTCTCTGGAATTATTAGATAGTTGCATCAGCTGCTTGCTATTAGCTGATGACATGAAAACTACAATTGCAATTGCTATGGCAATACTATTAAAGTGCAACAAGTGCAGGTGTTTTGCTATCATATTTGCTATCTCATTCTACATATGTGCATTTTTGCTCTACTCCTAGCCTGTAACCTAAGTTTAAGAATTTTGAACCAGCACAGTTTATGGCTGTGCATAAATGATGCTGGTGACTGTAGTGTGTAGACCAGCTGCATTAATAGCTGTAACTGTGACGTGGTAGTCGATGAATCGGCTCACCCTGTTATCACCAATCACGTGTTTAGTCGCAGTTGTTTCAAACCACTGAAGGACGTTTCCTGATCCAGCATGTGTTCCCACAGTCAACTCATAGATCAATGAGTCATTGGACTGGAACACGTGTCCCCAATCTAGCCTAAGATGTCCATCAGTAGTCCAAATTCCCACCACAGAAACACCTTTCAATGATATCACATTTATATTAAGCATAATATTATTAATTTATTGATGACTCACTTGTGGCCGTGGGATAGTCACTAGCAACTGTAAAGTTAAGTGCAGCGGTGTGGCTTGTCAATCCACCATAGTTCACCGCTCGTACTGCTAGTTTATACTGGCGACCACTTTGCAGGGCAATTCCTGATATGATAGCTCTTGTATGGTGACCAACACTAAACCAGTCAATGACTGACGCATTGTTATTTTCCATCTTTACCTGATAATGAGATATTCCGGTCTCATCTTGAAATCCTGTCCAGTGAAATGATACGCTGTCATTTTGGGGCTGATAGAGTTCTTTGTGCTTGTAAGGAGAATCATCATCAACATCCAATGCAAGTAACGCAGAGGTGCTGTCTGGCGACTGTTCTATGTATGGTATCCCATTTGATGTACGCGTAGTGCTCAAACCAACTTTGTTGTAACAGCGCACGGTCACAAAACATGTCTGACCGTTTAGTAGGCTTTGAATTTCTCCCGATCTTCCAACAGTAAAATTTGTTGCCGTTTGAAAAGAAAGCAATTCAGTTGACATGGAAGATAAACCTAAACAACAGAAAAGTTACTGATATTATTTGTTTAATTAATTATAATAATAATTATATATATATATTTAATCATGATATTACCAATTGCCCACTGGCAGTAATCGATACCGCTCTCCGTATCCCTTGTACCGTTCCAAGAGGCGGTGACTATTCTACTCGACAGATATTCTACGTTTAAATCAAATTTGCTGATGTTTCTTTCTACCACAATTTCTGATATATCGGGTGGTGTAAAGTCAACGAGAAGAGGCTCTGCATGTAGTGTGCTGGATAGACCCGCGTTATTGATGGCGACAATTGTGATGAAAACATTCATGCCGTGACGAGGTGATACGTTCCTATTAATGGCGTGATTTCCTAATCCGACTGATTGAAATGTTTGCAATTGCTGGCCGCCTCTAACCGTTCCAATTGCCCACAAATACTCTTTGATGCCGCTTTCCGCATCAACTGCTCTCCATGCAGCTTCAACGAGATCGTAAGGACCCAATAAATCTCTATTCAGTGTAATAGATCTTGGTACTGCTTCAGCATCGTTTGGGCTTTTGTGGAACGTGTGCTTGATGCACATTTGCACTATCACAGACTCGATAGCGATTATATTAGAGACAGAAGAGACTGATGACAAAGTGATGAGGCCTTGCTGTGGGACATCCGAGACGATTTGGAATTTATAACTGCAAAAGCACAACTTAGCATTGATGAGATTGCATTTTAAAACGTGATTTTTGCGATACCTTTCGGAGAGTTCTTTATTTGGTTCTAAAGCGATGACTCTGTGCATTCCAGGAGCGGTGACCACCATGTGCTGAGTGTGTGCGTTTCCCACTGCACGAGCTCGAATGTCCAGCTGGTAAATGACGTCACTGATAAATGATATTTTGCGCGAAATGGTTCCAGATAAAAGTAAACGTTGTCCTATATCCGATGTGTTGAAGATGACCTTACCAACATCGACATTCCATCCACTTACAATCTCATTCATTGAAGTTGCATTTTGCATCGTTTTGTCTGTCAATAAATTCTCTCCGAACTGCTGACATAATACAAAGACAGGAGGCGACGAATCCACAGTAACTCCGTCTGAAACGACTATCTCTGAGTGCAACCCTGCGGCATCCGTTGCCCTAACGTTTGCATGGTATCGTACACCACTGCGCAACGACAAACCGTTTACGGACACAAATAGTTTAAGACCGACGTTTCCCGGCCCGTCGATGTTCCAATCGGACGGATGAGGTTGTTGAATAGTGATCGTGTAATTGTAGTATTCAATAAAGGAATGGCGATCAAAGAATCCATGCCATTGTGCTGATAGAACGCTCGTATTGCTCTGATACTGAAGATCGTGCCGCTGGTCGCCATCCAGTACGGCTCCCGACAGCGGAAGCTCCCGATCTATTACGATACCGTCTGTAGTTGCTGCACTGTACATGCCATTGCGATTAAATGCCAAAACGGTGGCGTAATAGGACACTCCTTGAGATAATGGTATTTCCAATCTACTTGTCATATAGACATCGGATGAAACTGATGTAAATGATACTGTGTCGTCGCCTAAAAGACAAAATGCACACATAAATTGGGTCATTGAATAGAAAAGGCTTTTGTTACCTCCCCGAATGGTACCGACTCCGTATATGAAATGATCTAGTCCTGCTTGAGGATCGCTGAAGGAACCTTGCCACGAAACATTTAGCCTCACTACGTCATAAGTCGTAACATTTGAGTGTTCAGGTAAGATTTGGAGTTTTGTTGATTGGACTAGTGGAGCAAACATGGCAGGAGGAGTAATATCTAATGTCACCCCAGGAGAGCGGAATACCGCGTATGTCGACCCGTTGTACCACACCCTGACGTAAACGTGGTATGTGGTTCTCTCCACCAGACGTTTCCCTGCAGGTAAAGTGATGACGGCGCTTGTCATTAGCCCAACATCTTTCCACACCATCTCTCTTTTCAAGTTGTATACTCCATCTCCTGGTGCCACTATTGTCCCCACTGTTACTTCGTAGCGGAGAGGCGACCATGAAGGTGTAGTGAAGTTAAGCTTCCAGGATCCTTGTAAAGAGCTTGTAGACGTTGTAGTCGTTCGACGACGCTCGGCGGTAAAGTAAGAATCGAACACAAACACTTTGGAATTTACTGGGACATCAAATACGGGTATCTGCAAAGGAAGAAAAATCAGTTAAGGAATCTTTTGAGTTAAACTTGGAGATAACGTTTGACAAGCGACCTCGGTGCAAGTTTGGTTGTATAGACGTCTGTCGCACAAGTTGCTTGTTGGTGCGCAAGTGCAGTGTCCGAGACAACTGGTGACGTCACACGAATGCTTCTCTATGGTGAGTATACCAGACGTAGGATTGCTAGATCCCGATATCACGCTGACCTGAACCTGATTGCTTCTGAGACCGACACCGTTGATGGCCCATACAGACACATAAAGTCTGACACCCGATATCAGATGACTGCTTATACCCACTGTCATAGCCTGCTCGGAGTCAGTGTGACCGCTATGATTAGCATGGATGTATAAAGGTGTATACTGATTACCGCTGTACGTTGTTCCTATTGAAATGATGTACTGCATAATGCCCGAATGAGCGTCCGTGAAGCCTTTCCATCTGACACCAATATCAGTCATTGATCCACGAATGTTCCAGATCATATGATCTTTGATGAGCCCAGGGAGAGGCGGGCTGGTATCAACAAGAAGTGATTGGAAAGACGTTTTAGTAGAACACAGTTTTGCCGCATTACAGGCGGTTACCGATACGTAATATTGCTCTCCGTCGTGGAGAGAAATATTCGGCTGTGAGACGCTTGTTTGTGTCTCACTGCCTAGCACGATGGGATCGGCTGCTGGTGTAACGCTGTCTCTGGTCGTTATGGTGACGCTATGACGGACAATGCGACTCTCGGGATCTTCAAACTTCCATCGCATTTGAATTATGGATGCCGTGAATTGAGTATTGGGTTTAAGTGAACGAGTGGTTGTGTTGAAGTAAGGTATGGTGTGAACGGTTGGGGGAGTAGAGTCTATCAGATATCCATCAGATGATGTGACACTCCAAAGCCCAGCTCTGTTGTATGCCTTGACAGATGTGTAGATTCTTTTCCTTAAAGGTAAACTGCTGAGTCTCGTCTTTAATGCCCTCTGTTCTGTAAACGTGTTGGTCCACGGTAGCAGATCATCCTTGTATGGTGATGTCCCAACACACCATTCATATCGGGCAATAGACGAATGAACATCGTGAAAGCCAAACCATTGAGCTCCAACTACGTCACTAAAGAAGCAATAATGTCAGCTATGGCGTGCGTGATACATAGAAAACATATGTTACCGTTGACTTTGATATTGTATGTCTTCCTCTGCCAGCCCATCATGTATTATACCAACAACAGGAGGACTGTTGTCAGTAATAATACCATCAGATGTGACGGTTGTACACAACTCTGCACGATTGCATGCTATGACTGTGCAGTAGTAAGAACGACCAGGCTCCAAAGCAACATGTTGTGCTGTATAATCTGTCATACCAGTGACAAATACCTTAAATCAGATGTTTGAGAATATTTCTGATTGGTTTCAAACTCACTTGAAAGTAATCCAACGTTATGAAATGGCACTAAATCTTGCGATCCTTTACTAGATCCAAATGCAACAGAATAGTGAAGTAGAGACGAGTGTGGATCGCTAAAGTGTCGCCACTGACATGCCAGCATATTCAGCCGCGTCTGATAGTCCCAGTCCTAAACATGAAATTGTAATGCGTAGATTTACAATTTGCGCGACACGTAGGAAACATATGACTTGTCCTCACCTCGTTCGTGTCCGGCTCGCTGTCCCACACGACGCCATATACGGGAGGAGAATCATCAAACACATAACCTTTGGAAGTTATTGTCGTTTGAAGACCCGCATTGTTGATTGCCTAAAGCAAATTGGTCGCTTTGATTGAATATGAAACAGTTTGTACTTTTTACCTTAACAGTGATGTAATACACTTGACCAGCATAAAGTGTTTCCAAACTTTTCGTTACAAAATTGTTTTGTGTAGTGTGAGAACATGTGATTGCGTCATCGTGACCGCGACCAGAACCAATACACCATTGATAACTGGCTATTCCAGATTCTTTGTCTTCGAATCCTTTCCAGTGTCCTTTCAAATGGCCTGTCACATAACCCGTGTGACCAGCAGATATCACTATATTGCCTCCGACCGGTGGCGTCGTGTCAACAGTTAAAGCGTTGGAAAACGCGATTACTTCACGATTAACGTGATCTACAGCTATGGAAAAGCAGAAAATAATGCGAAATATGTATTTTAGTCGTATGGAAAACGATACCTTTAACAGTAGCAAAATATGTGATTCCATTTACTAGTGTGAGACCAGTAAAAAGCCAATGCGTGTTGGATCCAACAGACACATATGCTACTACGTCAAGCTGTCGCGGAGAGGTACCTATAGTATACAATGATTGTTACAATGTGCTGGTAAGGCAACATAAACTTAATTATTAGATTCTCATTCTCATCCGCACCGACTGTTAGGGTCCGCATTAACACATTCTAGTACTTTGTTTGATTCTGTACGATCGGAAATTCTGGATGGAATAGTTAGTGCTGTGGCTCTGGAGAAACGTTGTTTGGCATCGCTTGACTATGTTCAGATTATCAAATTCTGAAAAACTTGTTGGGTACGTTTACATATGGGCCTGAGCTTCAGTGGCTTGTACAGTCGATAAGAATGCTTCCGGTCAGTTAGATCACTATGCTGCGGTGCCTGATGCGTTTGCAGTTGCTATGATACATTGCTCACTCAATAGATTTAAAATAGATAATAAATTTGAATTTTTGCAAGCCCACCAGAACAGGACGTCAGGAGGATGAGAATCTATTAATTAGGTTTATGTGGTCTAAGTGAACGTTATAAAACTGCTTATAAAGATGCGTACAAACCCAGAGCAACAAAATATTCCTTGATTCCTGAGTGCAAATCGGCCATTTCTTCCACGTCGGAAAATCCTCTCCATCGTACCATCAACATGTCGGTAAACGTTTGATAGGCACTGCCGTGAGTTCCCAGACCAATAAACACGTCTCCACTTACTGGTGGTGTTTTGTCCACGGTGACCCCATCACTACATATGACAGACCCGACAAGTTGAGATTCAATTCTGTGTGCAGCAGTCATTTCTAGGATTTTGATGCAAAAATAGTATGTGATACCGTGATCTAGTGACACGTGGTCGACTATGTGATAGGTTTTTGTAGTCATCCCGCATGCCACATTATTGACGCTGCTGTTGCAAGAGTGCCACTCAGGTGAGTTCTGAATTATTGTCCACTCTGACCGTGCATGGTGCAGCCAAAGCCAGGCGGCAGCTAGTGTGTGATGAGAATCGGTAAAGTCTATTTCGTCTGCTTTACTAACTTCCGTCTTTAATACCCGTCCAGTGATTGGATCTAGTGTCTTTTTTAACTTGGAGGGAAAGACATCAAACACTACAGGAAGTAAATCGTGGAGTGGATGAGCAGCGGGCATCACCAAATGAGCGGTAGCATCACTGTGCCGTCCAACTTGATTGTATCCTCGCACGACCACCAAGAGTGTTCGTCGTCTGCTAGTCTTGAGGGAAATTGTGTCGTTAATCTGCAATAAGCACGAAACAATAACAACGTAGTTGATAAGAGAACATGTACATTCATCCATCATTCTCACCTCCACTTTTGATGTACTCGTCAGTGATCTCCAAGGCATGAGCGGTGCCGAAGTTCCAGGCACTCTTAGTGTCCACGCGTAAACGTCTGCCACTATTCTCTTACCACTGGACAAGAATGTCTGAAAGGGATTCCAGATAATTGTGACGTCGACTGTCGTCTTATTGGATATCAGAATAACAGAGTTTTCATTGACTGTATGTTTACTGCTACTTTTATGAGAAGCGATTGTGGCAGTTAGTGGAGACGACAGTGGAGCTCTGGACATAACGTAAAATCCGTCAGAGAAAATGGTCTGGAAACAAAGTGAAGGATTGCAGGGTTGCACACCGACAATGTAATGTTCGCTGTCTAGAAGATTCAGCCGTGTAGCAGAGAAAGAGGAAACGTTGCCGACGTTCGTGTACGATACGATTGTATCCAACTCTCCACTTCTATTACTGAGCAGCGCCCACATGTAGTGAGTAATAAACGGCAGAAAACGTTTCTCTATGGACCAGTGAGAAGCAAAAACACTGCTGCTTGCTTGAAAGTCAACGTCTTCTTTACATTCGGCCACAGTGACAGATGTGATAACGACATCAGTGTCTGTGGTCTGAAGAGCAATTACTGTATGACGAGCAACTGCTCTAAAAGAAAGAGATATTTTATTTCTAGAATCGACACCAGTCTTTACTTTGAGATTGTAATATGTCAACAGTTCACTGGAGTTTGCAGCTGTTACCCTCATTCGCGTCAAGTTTTGTCTTGAGGTTTGTGACATACTTGCTGATATGGTAAGGGAATACCATTGCCCTGCTAGAACCTCAATTCTTGTCGATAGAAGACACGCAGAACTAAGAGACCAATGATTGCGTGTTTTAGAAGCACACGATTTGGGTGCTGGAGACCACGCATCAAAACCAGATAGATTGTAAAATGAAGATGGTTTCGAACATCCGGGACCGTCATGTACTACGCCCTTTACGGTACCACTAACTGTAGTGACGCCATCAGAAGATGCGGTCACCGAACCAAATCTGTTAGTTGCTTTGACAATACAGAAATATGTCGTCAGCGGTCGCAGTTGAGTTTGAGATATTTCGTATGTCTGGCTGTGGAGACTAGAATTGATGTTGTGGAAGCGCACTGTGTCATCATTGTTTGGTAATGTTCCAACTCCGATTTGCAGCGTGACTGAACTGTATGGATGAGTGAATCCTTTCCAACCACATCGCAACCGCGATATACTCGTTTGATAGTCAATGTCTAGTTTATTGGCTGAATGTTGGTCAATAGGAATGGTTCTGTTTTGTTGTTCATCACTAGGTTCTTGGTCAAAAACACTTCCTACTGTTGGTGGAGACCCGACAAGATTGTAAGCATCCGATGTGGCGGTAGTGGATAGCCCTGCAATGTTTGTAGCTTGTACCGTAAAGTAAATGGCTACGTCACCACGTGTTTTCACTTGCAACATGGAAAATGGCACGGCGACGCACATGTCGTTAATTTGGCAAGAGTTGAAGCGATCAAGAGAGATGAAAGAAACAAGATCATATTCGTGTGGCTTTGTACCTACAATAAAACCAAAAATTTTACCAGCGTATACGTGTGCGTGTGTACGCGCGCCCGTATGTGTGAATGTAAATTAGCGAGTTCCAGACGACAGATGAACCAGTTCGTGAAGTTGGGTAAACAGCAGTAATGTGTATGTATTCTTCATACCTGCTGCGAGATTATATTGCAGAGAGGCATCTTCTGCGTCTGTAAATGTATTTGCTGTCCAACTGACCGAAAGTGTCGTGCTTTCCATGTCGTAATGAACGTTTATTTTGTCCGTCAGATGGGGAGCTGTGATATCGACTATAATTGGTCCAATTGCTCTCTTGGTCTTTAGCCCTGCTTTGTTTGTCGCTTGGATAATAATAAAGTATTCCATGCCTTCTGTGATACTTTCTATTTTCTGACTATAATGTGATATTCCTGCAGTAGAATGGAAAGGCAAGACAGATGGAGGATCGTCAGACTGAGTCCTGCCTATTCCCATTTCATAATCGTGGATGCCGCTTTGATCGTCTGATCCTGTCCAAGAGACAGACAAGACACGGTTAACGTGTGTAAATAGATACGGGGATGATGGACCGTAGGGACATTGTGCTTGCCATGGCGGTAACGATGACGAGTTGACAGAAGCAAGTGGATAGATGTTGACGTCGCTAACCAGCAGTGTATTGTGGTCACAAATGGTTTCAAATTCCTTCAGCAGCCGACGCCGACGGTTTTCATCTACTAGCCAAATTTCTTTGCTCGTGTTCTGTTTGATGAGACCAGGCTTGCTACGAAGATAATCGACTGAAATGTGTTGTAACGTTGGTGGTGTGTCGTCTACCGTTAGGCCATCCGAGCATACAACGTCTGACGGTTCTAGTGCATTGTTGTAGGCAACGACGGACACGTAATACGTGCCACTGTTCTTAACGGTAATCGGATCAATATACTGATTGCTTGTTCTGTAGACTTTTATGTTGTCTGAATTGAGTTTTTCTTTTGACAAACAAGTCGTTTCAATAGCATAATTGTAGTGATGAATTTTGCTATCTGGATCACTGAACCCTTGCCAATATGCACGAATGGTGTTACTCTGCTGACTGTCGATATCCAACTCTCCTGATATTCCATCGATCACATGTCCTGATAACGGAGGACTGCTGTCTACAGTAATAGCAATTTGTTTTGATGAAGACAATTGAGCATCGTTTGTTGCGTTCACAGTGAGATAGTACGTACGAGAGTGTTGGCCAAATTCACGAAAAAACTGTCCCGGGTGTAATTCTAGATCATATGTGAAATAGCTACAGACGTGTAGCGGAGTGCAAGAACAGTTGGATTGGTCACATTCAGACTAATAGAAATGCAAATAATATTATAAAATTATAAATTTATGGATAGTAAATAGCAAACCTGCGATTTAGGTCTGGTGATTATGCGGTCTTGTCCCATTTGACTGCCTTCTTGTGTCTCTCCCAGTTTCCAGAAAGCTTTTATAATTCCGCTATGAAGATCTTCTACACTGAAAGCGATTTTCAGCGTACGCAGCTCTGTAGAATTGAGAAAAGTTAATCCTATTTCTCTATCTCGTGTTAGCCACAAGTTAGATATATAGGGTATTGAAAAATCAACGTGAATCATGATGCTGTCTATTTGACTGTTTCCCCAAATGTCAACCGCCTTTACCCACACTGTGATATGATTTCCATCATTCGTGCTGGTGGAGATGGTGTAGTGTTGCCATAAGTCTAGACCGGTGGCTCGCGTCGGCACATTATGAAATGCGGAGTGTCTGGGTATTTGGGGATTGAGCCCGTATGAGATAGCAAATTTATAATTGACTATTCCGTCGTGGTTTACGGTGCCGTCTAGGTCTAACATTCCCGTGGGCGGTTGATCGTAAATTCTGTCAATACTTTGTCTAAATGGAGAAATGCGCTTGAGCAAAGGCCGCTTTCTTATAAATGAGTTGTAGAAGTGTCCGGTCCAGTTACAGAACAGCTGATCTTTGTTGACAGTCTTCCATAGATTGTGACCTGTATTGACGGCATGTGGAAAATATAATGGATAGTTGGAATCAATGTTCACTATTGATGAATCGTCGTAAAGTACAAACCGTCTAGTGATTCTGTAGTTACCTGCCACGTCGTGTACATAAAGAACAACAGAGATGAGAGACGAAGCATTCAGGTTGAATGTGTAACTATTATCTTGGGGATCAAATAGTTGACGGTTAAATGGAATCGCTGTTTCTGCTAAATAATCTCCCTTTATTTCCATCTGGTAAATCTCTAATGTAAATTGACTGATTCCTGATCCACCCGCCGTGTCATACCATCCATCCCAAGTGACCATTAGTGTACTTTGCTTTGTGACCTTGGACCCAACTGATAGCATACTGGACGACGTGATACCGGCAGGGCAGTCGATGGCGCTTTCTACGCTGCAATGAACAGGAGGAACGCGGTCAAATAGAAATGACGCAGTGACATGGTCGGTAAGTCCGGAGTAGTAGTGTGTCGTCGTGGGCAGTGAAGACACGTCCATGTTTGCAATGACTATGTATCCCCCGTTCTCGATTTCTACATGAACGTCTAGTCTAAACAAAATCAAAGCTCGTTAGTACGAAACTATATACGTCGCGGATGATGTAGAAATGACCCTTCGTCGTGGTTGAGCTTATGCTGTGAGAGATCAAATGTGAGAGTGCAGTCCACTGGAGAAGACGGTGCGCTATTTGACAAAGTCACGTTCCTGCCTACGTGCTTGCACTGCAGACTAGAACGGGCAAGTTTATGAGATCCGTCTGCAATAGCAACAGTTTTTGAAAATATTGTACATTAGCAGCATAAGACAGTGTGTGAGCTAGAGTAACCTGATTGACGAGAAATTAATGTAGCGTGCGCTCTTGTGATACCGAGGTGATAGTTATGGATCCACGGGGGACTTGAAGAATTTCTATAGTCAGTTTTCCAGCGTGTAGTTGAAAATGTTCCTTCTCCTATTTGCGGACCATTGAATTTCGCTTTCAGTGTTACGATTGCTTTGTCCGGTACGACGTTTGTGTATATGGTCTCCTGCTGTGTATACGTGTAGTTGGCAAAATGGCGGAGTGCAGTCTCTACCAGACTAACGTCTAACACGAGCACATCGGGATATTGAGTAACTATTAGCAGAAGACGTGGTTATTTCAATGGACGTACGTAACAAGAAATAGAAAGTATGCGTTTAATAATAAATGCCATTAACCTTGGAGACATTTTGGACTTCCCGAAAAGCCTGGTGCGCATGTGCATTTATCGGCAACGTAGTCACTGCCCGTGCAATAGCCAGGCCAGCACCAATTATTCAACCAAGAACAACGAGCTACAGACACAAATATACACGCGGTTTTACGCAGTTTTACATGCCAGGTGAATGTTACACAATGTAATCTTTTAATGAATTAAAGCAATGCACTTACGGACACAATTTTCTCTGTTCGGAGACATTTCATACGCTATGGAAGTAGGACTGGCATTCGAATGGCATTCTTGACACGTGACATTATCAGGACTCGTACACGCTTCCACAATACAGTTGGGAATGAGCGGGCATCCTGAAATGCAATACCATTCTAAGTAGGGTACAGTAAAACGGCAAGAATCAATGCAACTGTCTTACTGAGACTGCAGTAGTGTTTTTCTCCATAGAATTCGTCAGTGTCTCTGCACCTGCATGTGTTTGGAAAATAGCAAATGCCACCATGTTGACAGTTTGGAGAACATATTGCTGTACAAAGTGTACTAAAAATTTTTTTATTCAAATTGACGGTAAAGGCAAAACTCACGAATTAAACACTGTTTATTTGAGTTTATTCTCCATCCGCTGCAACAGTCTTTGCGATCAACAGTTTTATAGTAGTGGTAATTATAATAATAATACCTAGGCAATTCTGTTATTGTTTCATAAATAAACAATTGTTGCAAAATAATTTACCTCGTTCCTGTACATCGGTCCCACCCTAAACGACCACACGAATATCTGTACCTCGAACTTCCTTGCCTTTGAGTCGTTGTAGTCGTTTGGTACGGGTATCTGTAAAGCATTAGTTTCGCTGGAGATTGTTTGAATATGAATAATGTTCTTGACATTCTTTGAAGCAGCTTACATGCATTCATTTGGGCCGAGTGTTATTGATAAGACAGTAGCTGCAAAAGCAATCGCTGCTATAAAGCTGAAACGATAGTCCATCCTGACCTCACTTGATCTGAAACATAAATGTACGCTAGTGTAAGCATGATACTGTATACATTCATGGTGTATATATAATTCTGACATACGGTACTTGTAAAATGATTGTTTAAATTTCACTTGCGTGAATTCACGAGGGATGCGTAACATGATGCACTCAATCTATGTGTGTGTACCGCCAGCTTGGTCGTAGCTACTAAACCATTCTACAGCGACCAAAGTTTGAGATAGACAGAAATTTGGGTTCTTAGTAATTGGATTAAGAATTTGAGTTAACATAACTGCAATAGCCTGTCATAGTTCTATGGTTAACGTTGTTTGGGGGGGGGAGATGCCTCTAGGGCGTCGGCGTAGTGATAGAGACTGGTGGGTTTTGTTGTGTTGCTGAATTAGAGTGCTAGACACAACACATTGGCGACGAGGCAAAGAACAAAACATGGCGTCGATAATCGGGAAAGTGGGGCCCTTTGATCGAACTCAAGATGAATGGGAACACGTACGTAGGGTTTTACTTTACGGCGAACAAGGTGACTGACAAAGACCAACGGAAGAGGTAGTGTTGTTGAGCGTATGTAGCGACCAAACATACAAACTCAGTCGCAATCTTTATGCACCGCAGACACCGGATGCAGTCGACTATGACTACATCGTCAAGAGAGTCCAAGATCACGTGAGGCCAAAGCCTAAGCCTTCTGTTATTCTACGACGGTTTAGATTTAACCATTGTAACAGGAAAGAAGGTGAGCTTGTGGCGGATTTGTGACGGAATTGCATCGATTATCGATAGACTGTGCCTTTGGGAACACTCTCTCAGACATGTTATGAGACAGACTGGTGTACGGGATAAATGAAGAGAAGATTCAGCGAAGACTCCTGCAACAAGTCAACTTGACATGCAAAAAAGTTGGTCTTACGTCAACAGCAAATCAAGCACCAGTGGCAGTACATCAAACGTCAATTAGGAGGGACCGTACACCAGAAAAGAATAAGTGTTATCGTTGTTTGGGTTGGCATCTTCCCAAGCATGTCGTTTTCAAACCGCAGAGTGTACGAAGTGCAAGAAACGAGGCCGTATTGTCAGAGCGTGCCAAAGTTAGTCAAATCAACAAGAAGAAACAAAGGCAGCCCACCAAATAAGCTAAGAAGAAGATTTACAGGAATCAGAAGAAATGTTAGAGACGGCAGTGAACGCGGTAAACATAGTGGGCGTGGCAATGAAGTGAAGCCACTCAAGGTAGAGGTTATTATTAATCAGGAGATGGAGATAGACACTGGGCAGCGGTAACACTTGTGAATGAAGCTACTTTCAAGACATTACGATCTAAACGGAAGGCCCCCGGATTGCGTAGGCCACAACTACATTTCAGATTGACACATTCAGGAGAATCACTATACTTTGGTTGGTGAAACAGATTTGAAAGTGAGATATGGGCAGCAGGTGGCTTCCCTGCCATTGATCATTGTCAAAGGCAAAGGTCCAAATTTTTTCGGTAGAAACTGGATGCAGGTCAGACCCTAAAACTGAAATGGGAAGAGAAATTCCACCTTCATACCATTGGTAGAACATCAGAGGAGGAAGGAAGATTTCAACAGAAGGAATTTATCAGCAAATACAAGCAAGTATTCAAGGAGGAGATGGGACTACTGGAGGGAGCAACAGCATCGATATCAATGAGATCAGATTCCGCACCTCGGTTTTTCAAGCCTAGGCCCGTTCCATATGCGTACAAAGAGCTAGTCTAACAGGAATTAAGACTGTTGGAACGAGACGAAATTATAGATACCGTTAGATTCTCCGATTATGCTGCTCCGGTAGTACCGATTTATTAAAAAGGACGGTTCAATCCGGATATTTGGTAACTTTTGGTTGACGATTAACCAGGCTGCTCCTTGTGAGAAATACCCATTGCCCAAGATCAATGATATATTTGCCTCTCTAGCTGAAGGTCAGTTGTTCACCAAGTTAGATCATGAGCCAAGGTTATCAGCAGGTTGCGCTTGATGAGGCATCGCAGAAGTACGTAGTCATAAATACTCACTTATGGTTGTTCAAGTACAAACGCCTGCCGTTTGAGGTGGCCTCGAATTCAGCCATTTTTCAACGAGTAATGGACATCCTCCTCCAGGATACTCCCATGACAGTGGTCTATTTGGACGATATTCTAGTGACCGGACGTTGTCTTGAGGAACACTTGCAGAACCTAGAAATGGTATTACAACGCCTAGCCAACTCGTGATTGCGGCTAAAGCAGCTAAATACGCGTTTTTGCAGAATGAAATTAGTTAGCTAGGCCATACTATCAATAGCCAGGGACTAGCGCCAGACAAGAAGAAAGTTATGGCTATTCAAGCTGCACCTGAACCCAAAAATGTTACGACGTTACAATCCGATCCTTCTTGGATATGATTAATTACTGTGGCCGGTTTCTACCGTAGCTGGCTTCAAGGCTGGCTCCTTTGTATCAGCTGTTGCGCCAGAAAGTACGTTGGCAGTGGAAAGATGAGCACAAGAAAGCGTTCAGACGAGCGATGAAGGCTCGATCTCCAGTCTGGTCAGGTGATGATGCATTTTTACCCGAGGCAGGAAGTCGTCAGCATGTGATGCCTTACGGTACGGGGTAGGAGTCGTACTTTAATTCACACCGGCTAAACAACGGGTACTACTGAGCGACCAATCGCTTTCGCATCCAGAAGAAGCAGAAAGAGAATATGCGCAGATAGACTGCGAAGCTCTCGCATTGCTGTTCGGAGAGAAGAAGTTCCACCAATACTTGAGTGGAAGAGCATTTACAATTCTTACCGACCACAAGCCGTTCGTCTCGCTGTTAGGAAAGAATAAGGGCGTGCCTTTGATGGCATCAGAGGAGGAGGGAGGGGAGGGGAGGGGAGAGGATGGGAGGGGAGGGGAGAGGATGGGAGGGGAGGGGAGGGGAGGGGAGGGGTAGGGGAGGGGTAGGGGAGGGAGAGAGAGGGGAGGGGAGGGAGGGAGGGAGGGAGAGAGGGATGGATGGATGGAGAGAGGGATGGATGGATGGATAGATTTTATTGGATGGATGGATGGATGGATAGATTTTATTGTATATCATGTCAATTTTCTAATACAAAGACATCAGCTAGATACAGTAAAAGCTACATGAAATGTCAGCTAAAACTCTAACCTAAGTAATTAATGTGGATGCGCCTGGACACGTCTGAGTTCATCAACTAAATAGGAACTACCTTGTACAATGTTTAATTTTTTCATGATCACACGAGCATTGAGTTTCTGCAGTGCAACGGAAAACCGTCGTCTCTGATATATATATATGATTGGAATCTTTAAATCTATGAGAAATATATATATATATATGTATATATATATATATATATATATATATATATATATATATAATTACGAGTCTTTGAGTAAAATGTTGGGCAAAGAAGATTGCCAGGATCAGTGGCGTCTTCAAACCGGGAGAGGCATCCGCCAGGGTCATAAGATTTGTACGAGTAAAAATTTTAAGGTACTCTCCGGAGAACTGCGCAGCGTTTAGTGCCCAGCGTAGGCGCAACCGAAATAGCAAGGTCCGGTGATCGAGGGCGTTCGCGAAAGTGTTCCAGGAATCCTGCGTAGGGATGAGTACCTCGTAGACTGTTAGAAGAATAAGATCGACGACATAGTCCATTTGCCTTCAAGGCCAAAGAGTCTCACAAAACACGGATACTCTCGAAGTGTTGCCGGACGGAAATAAATAGCACGAAAATTCCTAATCCTAGACGGTCTGAAAGTACCACGACTGTTTTCACCGTGCATGGAGCGACAGAAACGACAGAGAGATTTCCGGGAACGCGATCGCGTCAGTAAGGCTCACGCGATCTGTTAGCTAAAGTTATGCGGCAAAAAACACTTCTGATGGCCTTGATGATGCGCGAAGAATGAAATGCTTGTTTGATAGCATAAAAGGAAATAGAAGATAATAAATTACGGAAGAATGACTAATCATTTTTCATAGCGTTTATTATTATTAGAGATGCTTGGCAGACAGAAATGCTTGAAAGGCTTCTGACTCCACCTATTCACGGGACTTGAAACACGGTAAACAGTAGAATGTGCAAAACAAGAACGAGTATGCCAAGAAAATAGGTACGTATGAGACAGGTGAAGTAGAAGGACAAAGACTAGATATCTTAGTTTACAGCATGCATGCAAACGCCGGGACGTCTGTAGAGACAATGTTGGACACAGAGAATAAGCTATCCTATACTTATTACAAATGTTGAAATTTAGTGAATGGATCAACCTTTGCACGGAGTTGTATTCTAACGGGAACAGTTTCAAGATACTTCTAGAAGAGAAACGTTTATGTTGGCAAAGACCTATTTGCTTTACAATCAATACAAGTTCCTGCTGATGTTCTAGGCATGCAGGAAAAATGAAGCCGGAAGCCAAGAGAGTCCAACTCCAAAGTGATGCTACAACTGAATTGACGACTAACTGACAGCTAGTAAATTAAACTCTAGCCTGCCTCGCTGTTGCGCGCTATTATAACTAACATCAATAGACTTAGAACCGAGATAGACATTTTTACTAACTCGCTAGTAGTGAGTAGTTAGTTATAGATATCTACGCAGTTTGCTACCCTTAGCGTATCTTCCTAGAGAATTTGAGGCGTACTGGCTAGACTCGAAACTGTACTACGTGACGCAACTGTAGACATGCAGACTATATAAAGCCTAGATCTCGACTGTATCTTAGATAATTATAGCTATACATTACCTCTGCAGCGTTGACTACCCGAAGTGACGAACAGGATACGCGCAGATGACGATCCAAACGGCGTTGACGAACTGCTGTTCAATGTATCTGGCGAGACGCTAGAGCCCGACCTAGAGGGCGTGGCCAGACCACCCGCGGCTTTCTATGTAATAGGATAACAATTAACTGTTAGTAATTGAATTATATGTTTATCATTGGGTGAAAATTACTTTTTTATCCGTATATAGAATAATTCCATCCTTATAAAAGTAATTTCTATTTTGATGGCAGCGACATGTGTAGTTGCTAAACGTCAACAAACTAAGATTTCTTTCACGTGTTTCTAGATCAATTTCAGATGATTGCGTAGACAAAACGCGTTATGGACTATAGGTTTTGGTGATGCTGCATGTGTAAGCGAGTCCCAGTGGCGTAGCTAAGGACAGCCCTCCCAATGTTTGTCTATACAGACATGAACTTGTAATGCGGTTACGATTGCCTGAATGTAGTATGCAACTGGATGGATGTTTTCTATTGTATACTGCATGGATGTGATACCAGTGCACGTGGTTGCAGTGGCATCTAGACCAGACTTTAATGACAGTGGGATCGGATATAACATTGTCTACACTAGTGGTGTTATATACACGATGTTATGTCAACTGATTTCGGTAACGACTTTTCAATCAATGTATACGGTACACACATACACACACACACACACACACACACACACACACACACACACACACACACACACACACACACACACACACACACACACACACACGCATGCATACAAACACATGCACATACATTTTCGGTTTGTATTGAAAGAGCCCATAAGACTCAGCATAAACGTTTACATTGCAATCTCATAGAAATCAATTAGGCTAGATATCATTGCTACCTTTAGCTTCGGAGCCAGATCGCTTTTGAACGTGAGCGGGTGGAAAGGCCGACTGAGATGGCGGAGAGAAAAAAAGTTTGCGTACAAAACCTTTTTTCTTTCCGCCCTCTCATCCGTCCTTCCAACCCCTCACGTGCAAAAGCGGTCTGGCTCCGAGGTTATGTTACATTAACATATAGTTATAACTCTTTTCCTTTCTGTAAGTGGTCTCCACGAGGTATTAATTAATTAATGTATTGTGTTTCCTTTCATTCCGTCATCTTTATTTGCATCCATAACATGATGTGTGCCTAGACGCAGCCACTATCTAAAGCGTTCACTGGGAGTTTCACCATAAACAGAAGAGTTACAAATTCTCATGTAAATACACACATACATACACACACACACACACACACACACACACACACACACACACACACACACACACACACACACACACACACACACACACACACACTTACACAATATGTGACATACATATATGTACGTACATACACATAACGGAAATAACAGCAGTCAAATTAAAAAAATTATTAAACATAGACATATAGTCTGAGCTCCCTCCCCCCAATCACGGAATGCTGGCTACGTCACTAAAGCGAAGTGCTGATGGTGGAGTTGATCCTTCTATGAATAATGCTCCAAGCTTGCATGGTTTACAGCAACTACGCCAGCGCAACGTAACGTCAACGTACCGTCAGCGTATAGCCAACATACGCTTTCGGCACGTCACCCTAAAATCAATAAAGGGCTCTAATTTATTTCTGCGTCAACTCAGCGTCAAGCGACGCTGATATTTATTACTACACTGACGTTTTAGGTTGGTTTGTTGTTGCGAACCAGGCATTTATATTTGCCGAGCTATCACTAGACAGCTCGCATCCATAGGCTACTGGTAAAATGCAATTACTAATTTTGCAATAGTTTATTATTTTGCTTTCATGAAATCGTATAGGGGCTATAGAAATTGTTATCGTTATACGCATACGGTTCTGTAGGAATACAAACTTTTGTCATTCAAGAAAACTGGGTTACCGGTTGTCTTTGCTCACACTCTCACTATTAGTGCTCTAGAAACACGCGCAACACTCGCAGCTTGTACGTTTGCAATAATTGTCCACTGCCAAACAACAAAATCTAAAAGCCATTTCTATCTATGCAAATTTTCGCTGCAATTGTACACATTTTGCGATCTCTAAACTAACAGCTTGGTATCTAATCAATAGCATCACACTCTACTGATCCATTCCATTTCATGAGTGCGCAGCTGACTGTAGGCAAAGTAGCTGCCGTCGCCTTCCTCGCCGTCGCTCCGTTTTGATGGCAACGAAGGCATTTCTTGCACGTCATAATCAGCAATGTATTCCCGACCATGCTGTGGACACACGGTTGCTGTCCATTGCAAGATATTGGTCTCCAGCCACGACCTTACTTTTTGAACATTAGATTGCGATGAGTAGAACGTTACCGTCGTGACATTCCGATTGTAGGCCATCAGAGACTTCAAGACGATAGACGTGATTACAATACAATAATTTGCTTTGTAGTATTAGAAGTAAATACCTTGATAATGTTTCTGAGTGAAGACATTTCACTTCTATCGTTTACCCACACGGTGACGGTTCCCTCAAGGTGCATGGCAAATACTTGTTGCATGATTTCAAAGAGAGGACTGGGATTGTTGGCTGTTGAGTAAATTTCTTCTTTAGCACTTTTGCCTTCTTGTAACGGATACAAGGCTTCTAGTCTTGGTGCTACAACGCAAAACAGTGCAATAGCATTTAGTTGACAAGTCTTTCTATGAAACAGTTTGTACTGCTGACATATCAACGAGTAGATCTCCGTTTTTTCTATACAATTTCTGCCTTCTACAGTGCACGCGTGTTCCCGTGCTTTTCTGTTTTCTCTCAAGTATATGGCTCCACTGCTTTCCGTAACGCCGAAACCTAGCGGTAGCCAGTGGATGAAGTTGTTGCAGTGCTCTAACTTCTTTTTCCAAACATTTCCTGTGACCAAAACAGACAACACAGTATAGGATATGAACACATGTACGCGCGCGCGTGTGCGAGCGTATGCACACACACACACACACACACACACACACACACACACACGCACACACACGCACACACACACACACACACACACACACACACACACACACATGCGCATAATAATGTGTGATTGCTGACACTTTTACCTTGGAAGTATTTTCCGCAGTGTGTTATCATGCAATTGGTCAATGCATCTTTAACGTCTTGCTTAGACCGGATAAAATGTCTAGGAGTTAGTTCCGTCCACAAACTGTCAACTTGGTCCTTTCGATACTTCTCAGTGTCACGACAAAATTGAGAGGGATCAGACGTATCCGGAGAATCGTCTAGACCCGAAGCTCGCCATTGGTAATCTGGAGATTGGCGCATTGGAGGGAAAATATTGCAGCTTCGCTGTTTGTTGTAGGGCTCTATTCGTCTACTCGCTGGCAAACATTTCTTACATTATTCAAACACTATATACGAGTCTCCTTGCTGTCCATCAACCTACCTCGTTCTATTCCTGCTGAAACAAATTGTTGGAAATCAGACCTCGTCATGGGCGAACCATCAGTTACCCAAGCTTCCACATCTCCGTGACTGACGTGGTAATACACACTGGACCTGCCCAATTCGATACCAAAACCGAATCCATGTAAAGTAAAGTCATGTCCAGCAATTTCGACTACTGCAGAAGCCAAGTGTTGCACAGTTGTGCTCAATGCGGAATCCTTCAACTTTATCTCCAAACCCTGCAGAGCAAAATAAACAAAAATTTTGGCTGTGCACAACAAAATTGAAATTACGATTCTAAACCTGCCCAAAATGATGAAGTCGATGTGGGTCACCGACGGTACTCTCCGTTTGGTACCCTTTTACTATAGACATATGGGTACCGAAAGTCTTGCTCACGTGGTTGCTTATCTCTTCAACAGATTCTACTAATTGCGGATGCAGACGGAAATAGCGAGAGGAGTTGGGAGACATAAACTGGTCAAGAGAAAAAGTGGTTGTTAGAGGTTGTAAGTGACGGGCGTCGCTGTCGTGAAGGCACGTAGGTAGCCAGCGAGGATCGGATTGATTTATGGTGTAGAGGATATTGTCTGAGGCGGGAGGAAGGACGCAGAGAAACTGCGCCGATTGAAAAGTCTGCACGGTTCCGACACCGTCTGATTTCTTTACAGACACCTGGCAAATAGAATAACATTGTTGTGATGAAGTCTTACGCATGCGTATACACAGACCTGCAGGCGATTGGTTTCTACGTATGCCACGTGGTCAAATCCGGCACAAATAGCAAGAGCTGACAGCTGCATCAAAAGGCTATCGTTTGAAGGCGGGAACGTAGTTGGGTCTTTGATCTCTGTGCTGACAGAAACGCTAGCGGATCTACCCTCATAATGCAAAGAGTTGGCGCTGTGGGAACCCTCTGGAAACCGAGAATTGGGATCATCCCATGCTGCGTGCACAATCAGTTTTCCTTAAAGCACAGAACATATGAACATGCGGCAAAGCGAACGATAGAAGTCAAACTTACGTTTTGGCCATTCTCGTTTCACTAATTGAGCGAGTCTCCAGACGCGATCCTCTAATCTCTCGCTCATCATTCTGTCGGCACATTTCAGTTTAGTAGACGACCCAGCGATAGACCATCTGCAGTCAACACACGATGCACCGGGAACACCACACCACTGCTCAGATCTTTCCTCATTTTCAAACAGAGCTTGATCACCAGCAAACTGAATGAGCCTACATACAAATAGATAATCTGACTGTAGACACCTAAACACGAATTGGAAATATTCGTATGGAATTGCCTTGAAAAGTCTTGAGAGTATCTTTTGATGCGAGAATCGATCTTCCCGCAAATCTCCACGTCGGTCCTTCCTGATGGGTAAACCTGACCGTGACTTAACTGTCGATGGTTGTTGCAAGATGGAAGAAGCTCGACTACATACAAAACAAATTTAAGATTGCCACGACTTGAGATATAATCCTAGATCTCATATACCTCTATCTTCAATCTCTCGCAATTTGGCTTTAACCCAAGCTTCGTAACTTGCGGTTGTCATGGAAATTGTGTTTTCACTCCATGCTGACAGACTATTTCTCAAATCAATGTGGATGCTGCCAGACAACAGCCCCAGTCCGATTTCGTTGCCTTGACGTCTTACTTCCGGTAAACAATGCCGCAAAACCAACTAAACCAAAAGACAAGAAGAAAATTGATGTGTAGTCTACTTATATACAGATGCTATACCTCAGTCAGTGTTAGCTCTCTGTCGTTTGTACCAAAACGAATAACAGCAGCGACTCCACTGCTGTATAAAGAGCTGGATCCCAATGTGGACACAAGTTCATAACCTTTCTTAACTACAATGGGCTCGCTCGCTTTGTTTCGTACAGACTGCAGGCAGCGCACTAAGATAGGAGAGAGACGGAAATAATTGCTGCTTGGATCCATAAACTCGCGAAACCGAAAGTTTGTCGATGCCCTCAATGTTTCCTTGCCGGTACCGTCAAAAAGAAACGTGCCAGAATCGTAGGGATCTCTGAATTCCGCTTCCCGTCTAGGGGGTGGAAGAGTGGATGGTAATGTTACTCCACTGGGAAACTGGACGTCTGCAATATATTTACTTCGATTTAATTTATTTATAAATATGATGTAAACACTTACCGAATGGTGCAATGCCTACGCCTGCATGTAACAAATAGAAGTAGTAAAATACTAATTTGTATTATAATTACGTGTTGGCTTACAGCAGATAGAGTTGGGAACATTACTGCATGGCCCACTGCGTTTGCTTGCTTCGGGACAGTTAGAGGATTCTATGCACGTTCCTTTCTTTTTGTCTCCCGTGCAGCAAGAGATTCGTGGTGAGGCGACCGCTTCACATTGAGCGCCTAGAGAAAATCCAGCAAGTGGTGCTTGTAGTAGAGCGTCCTCGGTCTTCTTGTCAAACTGGCCAGTTGGAGTGATGGTCGACTGCGGGTGGTTAGCTTTCCACAGCTCTTGGAAAGCCCTCACTTGAAGAGATGTCAAATTTCTTGCGGCGTCTGTCACGTGACTAGAACGCAATAAGTAGACATATTTAAACGGTTTTAATCGAAAGGTTTTGCGTCTACTCACGTAAAGTACGTGTACGGATTATTAGAACGCTGCCACTGACTGTTTGAAAGGATCGACTCCATATCGTCTGCTTCTACAACTCGAATCGACATTCCGTTAGAAAACGGTCCGTTTCCTACTTGGTGTGCAGATCTCACGTTACACAGTCTTGATTCGGACCACTGCCAGCGAATGTATTGATACGGCAACGGTTCGAGCCCTTCAGATACCGTAAATACGCCAGAACCAGAGGATGGTAAAGAGCGTGTCAGAGAAGATGACGCAACATTGCTGAGATATGGAAAAGCATTGCTGCTGAAGCAAAGCTTCTCGTGACTAGACAATATCACTGTTTCGTGGGGCTGCTTACAGGCCAACTGTTGCATTATTTGTACTGCTAACGGATAACTAGAAACAGGCGAACATCCTTGCACTCCAAGAACTGCATCCTTGACGGTACCTACAACCGTTAACAGTAATGAAGTATGTATTCTTACATCGATCGGGTCACTTGACACATTACCTTTTCTGTTTTCATGTTGTGGGGTGGTTGAAGACAACGGAGCAGTTGCAGTCGTTGATTCACAATCGTTATCTTTCGAAGATGCTACTGGTGGAATGTCTTCCGTGTCTTTCAAAAATTTGTGGACCGTGCCCTTTCCCTCTTTCGTATTGTAGTATTTCTTCCAGTAAGCAGCCTGTTTGTCGTCTTCCTTTGGAATGGATTCTTTCACGTTTGAAAGCAGTAAACGAGCTGCTAATCCACAGTAAATAGGTTTATGCAAGTCAATCGTTGTCACGGAATTCCATTCGATTTTAAATTGTTTCTTAATCGCGTCGTGTTTTTCTTTCAGGTTTGGATGAGACGTCGTGTCTTTGGTGGCTTGCAGCGCAATACTATCTATTTGCCATATTCCCACTCCATCGTCTCCGGTACGAAAGGTATTTTTATCTCTTCCAAACTTGCTTTCCACCCACGCAATTTTTCTCAATAGACCCTTGCTATGGGGGAATATAGAAGAAGAATCAACGAGTCTAGTGACAGCGTCAACAACTGCGGTTCCATATGCTTTGTCTTCGTACACGTTAACTTGTTTAAAGCCTATATAAGTCACAGATCACTAGACAACGACTTATCATTATAGACACTAGCGACTAGAGGCTCTGACAGGAATGTGCAGCGTTGCTTGCTTGGTCCTTATTCTTCACGTCGAGTGTAGCCCAAGTGCTCCCTGTTGAGCTGTCTAGCCAACATTCACATTTAAAAGTA
Organism: Corticium candelabrum; assembly: GCF_963422355.1. Classification (NCBI taxonomy): domain Eukaryota; kingdom Metazoa; phylum Porifera; class Homoscleromorpha; order Homosclerophorida; family Plakinidae; genus Corticium; species Corticium candelabrum. The sequence goes on from NC_085106.1 coordinate 4,912,269, forward strand.
TACCTAAACGATAAGTTGCACGAGCGTTCCATATACAGAAAGAAGTAAAGGAAAACACTTGCTTTTGGTCACTTGGCAAAGCCAGGTCTTCCACTACGATCTGCTCTAGATACCAACCACTACCAAATAAGCGGCTGTTGTGACCAATTCGAATGCCTCTTATTTCTCCCAAGTTGACGTTGCTTATAATTGAATACTTGTTAGTAGAACCTCTTTCAAAGTCGTTTTGCCTTATAGGGGGTTTCAATGAGTCATTACAGTTAGTATAACATAATAATAAAAATAATACGGTAATACCACATATGATCAAGTAGAACTCGATCGCTTTCTCCATCACTTCCGGTTAGAGACACATAAATGTCTGCATTCGTTCCAGCGTTGGGTAGATCGCCGGTAAAAATCTCGATAGTGTACACGTACTCCGTAGAGGATACGCCTGCAAAAACATTTTGTACAAATTAAGTGTGACGTCAAACGAGAGGTAGATGAGAACCTCTTGGAGATATCGTGCTGCTATGGATCACTTTTGCACCTAAAGAACGATTTATTTTATGTTGTATATTGCACTATACGAATCATTGGATGGGTTACAGCAAACTGCGGACGGCAGATTGGCACACTCTTGTTGTGCAGTAATCCTATCCGTCGAGTGACATTGATTGGGAGGGACACACAAACCTCGCTGTGTCATAGAAACACAACACGGAACGGCGACTGCGGGAAACGAGCAAGATGGTGCATCCGCAAATCCTTTGGCGGGGGATCTTCTTAGTGCCTGTTCAGTTATAGGTCCATACACTCCGTCTTCAGTAAGTTTTTCTTTGGGGTTATTAGCATTCCACAGTTTCTGAAATGATTCTATGAGGAATTGTTGGAGGCCGCCGTCTGTATTCGTAGAAAACATGAACGTGTCTCCACTGATTCCGCGCCACTGAGAGCTGCTGCTAGCTGATAAAGCTTGCTTGAAGTCGTCATACGATGATACATCCAGTGCTACTCCCTTCATGTAATCAGATTTCCCTGGTTGATCTTCTTTCTGCGAGAGACCGCATCTAAAGTTGGAGCTCCATGTATGAAGTATGTACTGCTCAACGACAGTGCGCAATGCTGACGTCACAACCAGAGAGGTTGTAGAGCCCATTAGGACTGTCTTTAGAGCTGCGGCGGCATCTTTGTGGAGGTACGGTAGCACAGTGTCGGGCATGCACAGCTGCTCGATTGAATGGATCTCGTCGACAAGACCGGGATGATCACAGTGAAGCTGGTGCAGAATTTGAGATGAAAGCCCTCGAGATAAACTGGTTGAGCAGTCACTCTGACCATCTGCCATCATACCAATGGTCACTAAAAACAGCAAAGTATATCTCTTCGTGTAAATTAATGTGTTCGTAGTACGCCAAACATTCGTCATTTCCTTGTCCTTTTTCTATTCCGTTAACAGACAGAACTCTTTCGGTTCTACCATCGTCTTCATCCACTGCCAGCCACCTCTTGCACGGAAACGTGTACTTATACCTGCAGTCACCATGAGCAGTAAGTACATCAGATATGTATTTATATTTAGTGTTTCACAAGCACATGAACATACTCGTCTGTTCCGTCAGTTCTCGTCACCACCACCTTGTCTATGTACCAACCAGGTGACGTACCTTTGTTGTCATGACTAACGGCAAGGCGCTTTAGGCTTCCCAATACTCTGCTTGTTCGAATGTTGACTACACCCACGCGTCCTCTACTAAACGAGCCACTACATAAACAGAGCTGCTGTATTAATAGTATAATCGCTGATACACGATAGAGCTGAGCTAATTAGCTAGTTACCTGTTGGGTGAAGAGAAAGTGAACTTCTGTGTAAAATCCCACTCACCTGCTAGAGCGATGCTGACAGAAGCACTCGTTCCACCCAAATAAACATCGCTTGTGTAAACGCTAATCTTATAGACGATTTCTATATTTAAATAACAAATATCCGTCATCTTGATTATATATATATATACGCAATATCTGGGAAACCTTGGACATGATGAGTGAGAAGATATTGAATGTCTATCTTTCCTGGGTCCCAGTGAGTATTATCAGGTACGTGTTGGTGTCCACACCAGCCATTGAAATTGTACCAATCATCAGCTGACATGCGCGTTTTTGAGTTTACTCCGTACGCGTCTTCTGAACGGTATTCTAAGCTCTTCCTCTTAATGCCCGTACGTGATTCTATCCATCTCATTAGCTCTGCCACTGTGGTTTTCAATTCTGTAGGCATCGATTGAGCGTTTTTCGCTATCCAAGCTATTTCTATTTGGATTGCGTTTGCACGGTTGGTCTGTGGCCCTCCTTCTATCCTTCTCAACGCCCGAGATGCAACGCTGATTGGATAATGTTGATGCACTTTCGTGACTGATTTATCAATATGAACTGTAAAATGTGGCGCAATTCCTTTCTTGTCATAGTACATTTTTGTAGACGGTGTGTAGTTTGGACTTTCGGTAGTGTGCAGAACTCCGCGAAAAACTTTTCCAATAAAAGTACCGCCGTTTATATATTCTTGCGGTAGTTTTATGGCACCACTCCACCAGTTACCTTTAATTAAAAGAAAATTTGAAAATTATCTGTGTCGGTAGATTATCTAGATTGACTTCAAATTCACTGTCACAGACACAGACACATACACAGACAGACAGACAGACAGACAGACAGACAGACAGACAGACAGATCCCGGATGTTACGTGGCAGCGGCAGTTGTTTTGTTTCTCGCTAGTTTGAGTGTACCTACAAGCTATTTGCCATTACAATATGGCTGATGACAAAGAAAACTGTCCGTTTCCGTCGTGTCATGTGTCTGGAAAACCTCAGCGTCTTCTCTGTCATGTTCGTCAAACTCATGACTCAGATGACGTCCCCGCAGAGTTTGTCTCTCGTCTGAACCTACATCGCTGTCAAGACTGTCGGCAGTGGTTTCTAAAGCTGAATCAACATTCTAACCAGTGTAGGAAATCAGCAAGGTCTTCTCTAACCTCAAAGTCTTCACAACGGCCGTCGGGAGATTCGAATCCCCACCCCCGCCCCCCAGGTGCGGAAGCCTCCGAAGGTGCCGAAAGCAATTCGGTTGTGGCGCCCGCTGTCGTGAATGCAAGAAGTCACTGTCCCATCGTCTCATCTCAGGTTCCTCCAAGTGTACACGTACCATGCACTGTGCCTTCACAGGCGTGGCAGTTTATACGGGACCTTTCCGTGGAAACAATTCTTCGGGCATCGCCGCCACGAACAATCAATACTATCAAATCAGGTTCAAAAGCCTTGTTTCAGGAATGCTGCCTATATGTTATGCGCCAAATAAGAGACAATCCTTTGGATGAGTCACCTTGGAAACTGTTCTTTTTGCTTCCAAGAATGCTGCTGTCTCCCCTCTCTAGAGGTGGAAGAGCTAGTTCGAAACAAGTGAAGTCTCTTTACCATCAGTTCCTAAATTTTGAATGGGGCAGTTTGGCTAAGTTTAATGAGTCTCAGCCATCTAAGACAACCGTAGACAATCGATTAGAGACACGAAAAGCAGCTTTGAGGCTAATAAGGTGTGGAGAGCTTTCTCGAGCATCTAGAGTTCTCATGAGCTCAGGCCTGGCTCCTCCAACATCTCAAACAGTCAAGAAGCTTTCTGATAAACACCCTAAGAGCAAGAAAGAGATTTCTCAGAGAAAATGTACCAGTGACCAGATATCTTTGAGTAGGAGTCAACTCTTCAAAGCAATTCAAAGTTCTCCAAACGGATCAGGTACAGGGCCGTCAGGTTGGCGGTACGAACATTTCCGTGTCCTACTTGAGAATGAAGAGCTAGCTGATTGCCTTTATTTTGCTTGCTCTTGTATCGCTCAGGGAAACTTACCTGATCCAGTGACATCTCTTTTGTCATCATCACGTCTCATCGCTTTACCAAAACCTAATGGGGATGTAAGGCCAATTGCAATAGGCGAAACCCTGCGGCGTCTCACTGCCAAAGCAATGTGCATGCAGAAAAGAAGTGATTTTGCCAACTTTTTCCATCCCCTACAGCATGGTGTGGCTACTGACGGGGGTTTAGAGATGCTTGTGCACCATGTACAACTGCTTTTGGAGGAAGACTGTGATAGGATCTTTGTGAAGACAGATGTCAAGAATGCCTTCAACTCTGTACACAGACGGCATCTGCTAGAGCAAGTGTCCTCAAGACACCCTGACATTTTACATCATGTCTCTCAAATGTATTCTAAACCTAGTTCTCTACTTTTTCAGCAAGGGGGTTCTCCAGTCATCATCCAGTCCGAGGAAGGGATTCATCAGGGTGATCCCCTGGGCCCCGCACTTTTCTCGACAGCAATACATCCAATCTTGAGTGATCTGCAGAATTCAAACACCTCTATCAGAGTTTTGGCTTACCTTGATGATGTCTTCATGGTTGGTTTGCCCCAAGATGTCCTATCTGCTTTAGATGATCTACGACCTGCATTTGAAGCCATTGGCCTTTCAATTGCCAATCATAAATGCAAGATCTATTCTGGTTTAGACTCACCATGCCTGTCAAGTAACACAGCCTCGTCTATCCCAGTCACATCTGATGGCACAGTGATTCTTGGGACCCCAATAGGCAGGGATGATTTCATTTTTGCTTCTTGTGATGACACTGCTAAATCAGGCAGCCAGCTATGTGATAAGCTAGTAGATCTAGGGGATGTTCAGAGTGCGATGTTGTTGCTGCGATATTGCCATGTACCTCGACTCAACCATCTTGCTCGAACAGTGTCGCCTGCATTATTACTTCCAGCGGCCAGAATCCACGACTCACTAACCAGGAAGACATTCACTCTTTTGATGGGCTACGAAAATATTGGAGATAAACCTTGGGCTCAGGCTTCCCTGCCAATCAGAGTAGGTGGATTTGGCATGACACCACTAGTATCGCTCTCTCAATGTGCGTTTGTCTCATCGTGGGCCCACAGCATCAAAGAGTTGCCAAACTATTTTTCAAGTCTGAATCAAATTCTTGATAATGTGGTCCACGGTGACCACGGTGATCCCCAGAGAGGTTCTATAGCTCAAGCTCTTCGTGAGGCAGTGCCTTCTGACAAACAACTGGAAGATATGCTACGGAATAAAAGTAAACTACAAAGAAAACTGACACAGGATTTAGCCAGCACTGCCATCACTGACATGATTATGATAAGCTCATGCGATAGAGAGGCAGCAAGACTTCGGTCTTTGCAAGGCAAAGGGGCAGGGGCATGGATAAATACGATACCAACTTCGCAGAAGCTCGCACTAGAATCCCGCGATTTTCGCTTGGCGGCCTGCATGAGGTTGGGATTGTCTATGCCCTTCAAAGGATATATCCAAAGATGTGATTGCGGTGTCTCCCTTGATGGATCTGGCTATCATTTCTTGACATGTAAATGGGGTGGTGGGCCTGTCTGGTCCCACGAGTCCATAGCTGCAGTGTGGGCAGATTGTTTGAGAGATCTCCATATACACCACCGACGGGAACCTAGAAACAGGTACTCAAACTCAAATGACCGCCCGGATATCTCTGTTTTTGACTGTGGCTCTGGGTCTAATGTGGACCTGGACATCTCACTGGCGCACCCATGGAGCTCTGAAATCGTCAGCAGTGCAGCACACACAGATGGAGCTGCAGCACTAAAGAGAGAAGAGAAGAAGCTGACCAAATATTACAAACAACTCCTTCCTGGGGGAGAATCGTTCACCATTGTCCCTTTAGTCCTGGAGCATTTTGGAAGATGGGGCAAGGAATCAGAATGTTATCTACAACAATTGTCCCTCAGATCTACAGACGACTTGGGAAGACTGAACAGGGCGGAGTTTTTGCTGCAGTGGAGACAACGCATTTCAGTTCAGTTGCAAAAATGCAATGCGAAAGTTATCTACCGCAAGGTAGAGGGGGTGCTGAGAAGTGGCAAATAAGAAGTGTTATCTGTGATAATAGAGAAGAAACGTGGACCAATACGGTCCATATATCATATATGTTTTTTCAAGTGTAGTTTATGCAGAGAACAAAACTTTCAAATATTTTACTTTAGACGTGGCTGTACTAGCTCCTCTAGCCTGTAATAGTTTCGATGTTTGAAATTATACTACCATTGACAGACAGACAGACAGACAGACAGACACTACTTTTTTTTAGTAAAGGAGCAAGCACGTGTGTATTTAATTGGACTGATGAGGACATTGTGTTGTAGAGGATTTAGCCTCCATCTGTACGTACTTTGTTCTATTGAATAAAATACCTTTGACAGACAGACAGACAGATAGACAGACTGACAAACACAGACAGACAAGCAGGCACTCACACACACACACACACACACACACACACACACACACACACACACACACACACACACACACACACACACACACACACACACACACACACACACACACACACACACACACACACACACAGTAGTGATCTGAGTGTACCGGGCTTGTCGGGTGAATTGAAGGTTCTTTCTATCCACGACTTGAAGTAATACATACTGCTGTATGCAGCGGTCCCAGTTGATGCACCATAGCTAGCAACGCCAATCAGAAAATACAAACCATTGTACTGTGCAAACAATGGACCTCCAGTATCAAAGAAACCAGAACCCAATCGTTTTCCTTCAGTACATAAAACTGATTCATGATACACTGCTCCTGAGCTTTCAACGAAAGGCTTGCATCCTACTGTTGCTAACATGGACACAGTTGCCTCTAGCAACTCTCCAGTTGGGTTATTGCTTCCCCACCCGGACAGCGTGGCCGCCAGCCCTCCTTTGATAGTAATACTGCTTTCTCCGCTGGGCAGTTGGATAGTCTGGATTGCTAAAGAAATGGACGCGTCTTCCCTCAGATGAATAAGTGCAATGTCATTTTCTCTTGTGACTGGATTGTAGTCTTTGTGTATAAACATGTCTTCTTCACCAAACGGCAACAACTGCAAATCATGTTCATCAATGTTATGGCCACCAAGTCTGATCAAAAATTTGCTTCCAGATTTTAATTTATCTTTAATACCATTCGGGAAGCATCGTGCCGCTGTAACAACCCATTCTTTTGAGATTAGAGCAGCGCTGCAAAAGTGACGGGAAGAACCATCATTTAGGGTATATCTTAATTGGACATGCCATGGGAGTGAATGCTGAACTGCTGCTTGCAATGAGTCTCCAACAGAACGTTTTATTGCCTCCTTGACAAACTTCGTGACGTATGAAACTTTTAAGCTCGTTGCACTCCCTCCTGATGTCACAGCCACGTATACCGTCGTTCCATGGGTTGGAACAGACACACGTTCAATTTGGCCAAATCCTCCAAAAATGGGATCTCCAAACGGATACCCAATACCATTCTGGTTCTGCAATATGACGTCATGTAATGATGTAGAAATGTACATCACCGGTCCAGTATTGTCATTGCTTGAAGTTTCTGGTTGAGCACTTTTGACAGTTATTTCAAGGCTCCTGACGTCTGTGGAGTCTGTGCTAGGATTGACATCAACTCTAAAATAACTTGGATATCTAGGCACAGGCACTGTCTCCTCTGGAGCCACCCGTTGAAAGATCACTTTATCGATGTCTGCAACAGTAAAACTGAGTCACAAATGCAGACATAATTGCTTGTAATTACTCAAGCTTGTGACATCAGTGATTTACACTTGTAGTTAAAGACTAACCAAATGCCTAAAATTATTTAGTACTGTAAATAAATTTAACAAAGGAGGTAAAAAAGACGACACAAAACAACAAGCAATTAAGGAGACTAAACGCAAGAACAGCTAAAAAGTTGAGCAGAACATAGAAAAAAGATTCCCAAATATGGAGAAAGAACACTATAATGAACACAAGTAGGCAGTATGTAACACTAGTGAGTTTAGCAAGTGCATAATACCACTATATTACTGCACAAATCTTTGTCAAATTTCAGATGAGGCTCAATGTTTATCCCAAGTGTCAGTCAAAGTAAAAGTCAAATCGATCTCATACCTTCAAAGCCTACCTGCTACCTACAGACTTAGAAATTTCAAAGATTAGGTCAAAGGTAGCATACACTCCCGCATACATATAACCTATAATGTTTATGTCGTCTAGAAAATCGCTTTCAATCACACGCATCATGTTCAGGTTGCACTCTATAGCCAAGTCATGCAAGTACTAGGTCCTGTGAAATGTTACAGATTGCAACAAAGCTGTGTATAGGCTGCAAGCATGTGTGTCTACGTTAACTGCTAGAAAACTATAGTGCAGTTCTACTCTACCAAACAGGGCGTCTTCTCACAAGTGAGCAAGAAAGCAGTACTAGATTAGGACCCACTAACAGTTCCTCCACGCTGAAATACAGGGTTAGGCCAGACCAAATAAATTTCTTGATGCTTGGATTTACCGGTCAAGTTTTGAGCTTGACAAAAATAAAATAAAGTTTGATGTGCGCATGTGTTATGAGGAATTCAGTCGATGTTAAAAAGAGTCATTTTAGCGCGTTAAAAAGAGTCTTTTTAACAAAGTAGCTGTTAAAAGGACTCTTTTTAACACCAACTGAATTCCTCACAGCATGCTATGAAGAATTCAGTCGGTATTAAAAAGAGTTTTTCTAACAGCTACTTTGTTAAAAAAAGACTCTTTTAACGCGTTAAAAAGAATCCTTTTAACAATATGCGTGTTAAAGTCTTTTTAACACTGACTGAATTCTTCATAGCTTGTGTTAAATTCAGTCTGGCGTTGAAAAGACTCTGTTAAATCAGTCTGGCGTTAATAGAACAATGTATAATAATTTCCTTTATCACTTGATTATGTGTAAAAAGTTTTAACACGCAAACCAGCAATTGTCCATGTGCCAGGTCATTACATAATTAATTATAGCCTGTTATGCTGTTATGTTTTGTCATCATGCTGTTTTTGAATCTACTAGGGGCATTAATTAATAAAGAATTAAGACTAAAAAATTCAGTTGTATATCAATTGAAGACGTATAACATATATCCGATTGTATAACCCAGATGCATCACATATGCATGATATACTCATTTAATTAATTAACAAAATCCAGTTTACATCCTTCAAGAAACAAATCAGAAACAGGAAGATGAAACATCCTTCTACATGCACCAGATATAAATCTCATACACCTATCTAGATATGAGATTTTGTGGTTCAATCAAATCATGGAATTCGATCTGCAAATGCAAAACACATATCTATGAAAGAAATATACTGCATTCCACTTGATCGAAATTCTTCAGTATTGTGACAATGTCTCTATATAATATTCAATTCTACTAAGCGGGATTCCTAGGGTTCTCCGCTCTCTGCTCCCTACAAACTAGTTAGCCAGACTGGGTGGGCAGGCAAGTCCATTTGACACGTACACCTACACAAGCAATCTGAACTATGGTCTGGAGCTTCCTGATCCTGTCGCAGTAACCAACACAAAGCAGAAAGCGTATACTACACTGATGTGTCGATCGATCTTGTGAAGTAGATTGTGTAGTTGACTAGATCAGCTACCTATAGCTGGTTCACGAATGGAACTCGTAAAGCTAAAACAGGTCATGTATCTTACCCTACGAAGCAATGACAGCGGATGTCTGTTGGTTACAGTTCAACGATGAAGCGGCCATTTTGGTTAAAGTATAACGCGCGCTATCTGACTGAATTTAACAGTGTACATTGTTAAAACAGTCGGGGCGAATGGTACGCGTTTTAAAAAAATCTAGACGTAACCTAATGATTGAGGACACTATTATACATTGTTATTTCAACGCCAGGCTGAATTTAACGTACAGAGCGTTTTTAACGTCCGACTGAATTTAACACGGATACTCTTTTTAACACGACTGTATTTAACACGACACATGCGCAGTGATGTACTGCTTCGGTAAAATGGCTTGATAGTATATATACATCCTACAACTACATATCAATAACTCCATGTAGTCCAGCGATTGTTACAGTACCGCGTTTGGCAACGTCTCTTGTTCTAGTGCATGTCCATGTTGCTAGCTCATGCACTTTGTATGCAGAGCAATGAAAACTGCACATGCTCAAAATGGCACATGATCATTACTTTCTTTTTCTTTGGATGGGTCGGTCCAGGTTTCATGTGTCTAAATATACGAGCATCAAACAATCTAAAAACAATTTTAGTTGGTCTAGATACCGGTACTTTCCGGCCACAGCGTGACATCTCCGTATTTAAACCTATGTAATATTTTACCTATTGAACGCACAAAACTATTTCAAAGCCAAGCGATTGGTGGATTGTCTAGATTGAAAGCAATAAATGATTCTATTTTAAAATTATTTCACCTTCGTAAAGCACATCGATCATGGCATGCATGCTAATTTGCGGACAACAAAGTCTGGAGATCAAATGTCTAATGGATACGAAGCTCTCTGTAATGCTAGCCTCGACGCTAGGCTTCCTACGTTTTCGGTGGTCCTTCCGCGCGAGGATAGCAACAGGGCGGTATCACATGATGTTATTCACATAATGTTGTCTTCGCAAAGCGAAGGCCTCGTGACTCTTTTTGTCACGTTTGTCACTTGATCTATTTTGCAAATGATGAGTAGTCGACTGTAAATCACTTCTAAGTTACTTGCTGATCATTATTTCCTCTGAAACATACGGAGATCAGTAAACAATCACCCACGTCTCAGGTGTCATTTATATACAGTGTGCTACAACAGCTTGTGCGCCAGACGTACCGACCGAAGAATATCGTTTGGGCGGGTTAGTAGGTTGCAAACGGTTCCAGTATTCTCCCTACATCGCAGCGAGTGAAGCTATCTCTTTTAGTCGCGTGCAGCGGTTGCTTCTGGAGAAGAAATTGCGCTGGATAGCTGTAGTAGTGAACAGATACCTATGTGTGAGTGAACCTGAGTCCATTTGCGCCCCCTCCCCCGCAATATCCATATCAATAAAGCAAACGCAAGGGTTTTGAATTTAGTCTATTTAACTTTATGGTATAATAACTATGTCCAAAAATTACAATTACTGTACAAGGTGGCGTTCAAAAACTCTGAGAAAAAGGGAGGATGGATAGCCAGCCGGTCCACCTCCCCTGTATCATCCCCTGCTTCAGGCTCACATCAGCCACGTAGAAATTTCACGCGTCGCAATGGCTTTCGATCGACTCAGGGAGCGCGATGATAGTTTATGACAAAAGCATATATCATATGTACAGTAGCCTAGTCAACGACAAGAGAAAACAGAGTCTGCGCGTTGCCTTTTGTGCGCGACATGGCCGTACAGTCTTTGCGCTCGTTTCTTTACGCTAACTAAACAGTAAGCAGCATCGCAAAGGCCAGCATGCGTAGTTACTCACTGCATTTCGCGCCTTTCCGTTCCAATACCTTTGGTATGACGGCAACTCTGCTGATATAACGAAAACACACCTGATCTCTTTTTGCAAGCCACTAGCAATACGAAACAACCCAACAAAGGGTGGGCTTTCCTAATGACATACTTTAAGTTGTCTGATGACATAAATTAATTAAAGAGTTAGGACTCCCTTCACTTTGCGGAGACTACATCACGTGATACCGCCCGTTGCTATCCTCGCGTGGAAGGACCACCGAAAGCGAAGGAAGGCCTAGTGTCGAGGCTACATCTTTCCATCTACACAGTAATTAAGGCATAAGGAGCGAGTGTAAGCCCTACACAAGCGGAAGAGCAACCATATCTATACATGTAGTCCACCTTGGCTACTGTAACAAGGAAGTCAGCCGGTAGTGCATTGTACAACTGCGAACGATACTGAAGGAACGGTTGCTACATCTCTGAAATTTATAGCTAATTAGTCGCTCCATGCATGAGCTCGCAACAACTCAATAGGGAAAACCAGCTCGACCTTTTTCAGTACAAGCTGCACGCTAGACGATAAACATTCCCTGGGACTTACCTTGTTTCGAGTAGCTTTGAAACAAACACGCAAACAGAATTCCAGCGACCAGATTGATGCTCATATCGCCAAGCCCGTTTCTCACCACGTCTGTTTACGACACCGTCGACGTTGCGAGATCGAGCACACGGTGTGTAGTACGGTTGGGCGCTTTTCCTGCACTGGAATTTGCTGTGCGATGCCGTGCGGTTTTCCTGGAACGAAGACAAACACTCCGGGATTTACTGGCCAGCTCTGACCAATCATACTGCTATCTTTCACTTTCTCAACATTGATTTCAAATTTATTACTCTAGTGATGTGTCAGCAGCTATGAAGAGCACGACTGTTGTGGCGTTGCTGGCTTGGCTGTTTGGTCTGGCCAGCGCCAAGGCGCAAGATGAGAGCATCTTACCTCTAGAGAAGCCAGGAGATGAACTAACGTACGCTTATCATTCTCACACACAAGTAATTGGACAAAAAGATTTCGAAATTACTGGAAAAGTAAGCTTATCTGCTCTTGCAAGGTGTTTGGTGTTCTGTATAGTTTGTTCAATTTTCTACGTTCAAACATGCAGCAGTGCTCTATCCATGGCCATGGCTGCGTCTAGACGATATGCTGATTAGAAACTAGTTACCATTTCCTGAACTCAATTATCGACTCCTACATATGATTCTACTAAAAAAAGTTGCAAATTTAGAGTCTTTCTTGACTTTTAATACTTGCACAACAACCTAGATCCTTCGGTGGAACGCGTAGTATATTATTAGAACAGAAAATTGTTAATGTGCACGTCACATTCAAGGGCCGCCTGCTGGCTTTCAGCTTTTTAACAAGGACGTGTAGGTTGTCGTGCCTATAGGGCTGTATGATAGGTGATTGTTTAAGTCATACACGAAAAGAACACAGACGAGGCTTGAAGAAACAAGCTTTGTAGAAGCCGGTATTCGTACTTTGCGACAGGCACGTTGTCGCTTCCGGCTTCGCAACGAAGACTGTACGGAGCATGCGCTAACCTGCACGGTAAGAACGCTAAGCTCCGCCTACATATGAATGGCCTGCGTCTACCATGCCACTAAATTAACTGCACGCAAACTAAACGGGAATGGTAGGTATTTATGCAGAGATCTTACGTATAAGACCTTGGAAGAGCTCTCTGTAACGTCAGTTACAGTCTGAGTAGTATGCTATAGTACTAGTTCGTTCCAGAATATACAAAGTCACGCACCACCCCTGTGACCTCTGCAGTCACAACCGAAAGTGGGCTGTTGACCCGTAACCCTACAAAGCACTGAGAACATACGGGTAAGTATTATTGGAAAGCTCTAAGTCTGCTTTATTCAATTACACACGCCTCTCGTTTGTACACATGTACAGTAGGCATTACAATCGTGACGTTCGGTTGAATCCAATATCTAGCTGCTACTATGTACTAGAAATGCTGGGCGTAAACGTTACCTTCACGGGCGCTAGGAGTGGAGTCGGAACATCTAGTAGTCCTCACTTCTTTGTTCTCGTTCAATTTGAATTGCCTTACGTCGCTTTACCAACGCTTTCCACAAGCAAACATCAGTCACGTGATACCAAAAAGGCGGAAATAGCTTCTCTTACTTCCGGCTCTTGGAGATAACCAATCCAACTGCTTTAGCCAACGTCACGGCCAGAGCCGAATATAGATATACGGCTCTAGCCATGGCTACGGACAGTACCGCCTATTATACGGGCAATGTCAAACATTGCTCACGTGCGTCAGAAAATGTTTTCTATTCTAATATGGCTGAACCCTCGGGCAGGCCGTACAAGCAGTTTTGAGAGTTCGTGAACTGGAGCGATCTAGAAGACAGCGATGACAACGACGAACATGATTTGATGGAACTCGAGTCACGGAGGACAACGACTTTGTACGGAACCGTTGCTTGCATTTGAAGAAGCGGATGCATATGTAGACCAAAGAATAAATTTTCAAAATAATGGTAACTGAATGGTTTATACAGTACTAAGATAACTAATACCGTAAATCCGGTATATTATCGATCTTAATTAATTCTAACGTTTTGGCCAAAAATGACAAAATTTTGAATGCCAACGTTTTTCATGTTACCGAATTCCGGCAACCAATCAACGTTTCTTATTTAATTGAACTACTTAGTATACATTCTAGTACTCTTCCAGTACTATATGTACTATACTAGCTTGAGCTCTAGGTATTACACAAGTAAATCAGTTACTGCTAACATATCTAATACTGTATTCCAATGTCTTTCCACGCTCTTGTTAACACATTTTCTTGCTTTGATAGTCATTCCATGTTCTGAGTAAGCCAACCAAAATGAATGCATGCATGTCAAATTTTACTTTCTTTTTTTCAGCATACCATAAAGAGAAGAGCTCTTTAAAAAGATTCTTGAATGGTTTATTGATAGCCAGATTAAGTGGTTGAAGTTGGCCAGCGTGACTAGCTGGAACCATGATGTTGTGTTCACCAAGCCTCTGCAAGAACTCATCGCGTCTGTGAGCAGCAAAAACATAAAAAATACAGAGACCAAGTGCAGTTGGTAAAAGGTCCAACTGTTTTCGTTGTCTTTCCATATAGGGATCCAAACTCTTTGTATATTCCAGCAATGTGTCTTTGGTAGACCAGTGTCTCATAGACTCATGAGCGATGTTCCACCCAGGAGGAATTAACATTCATACGCATGTTTGAGTGACACCTAGTCCTTTCCTGCATAGGACTAGATAATCTGAGGTGGAAGAAGTTCTCCAGTCAGTGAAATTGCAAAAAGAACAGTAATTTTTCTCATTATCTTTCAGGCCAATCATTTCTATTTGCTTGAATACCTGCTCTTCTAGAGTCCAGTCACTGACAGGTACCATTTTTGTACCGGTTTGATCGAATTTGACCACCATAGACAAGGGTATGTTATGGTTTTAATAAATTTTATATTATCAAGGTAGATAGATTTGATTTTTCAAAATCAGCAGGAACTTTGCGGTTTGCATGCATAGCTTTGCACTTAACATACCTGTGTCTTAACAAAAAGGAGAAAGCCCGTGCCTTTTTGACTCAAGCGATCGGCCATATTGTTTGAGAAGTGACAGAGCTTTGTGGTGTACAATACCCATTTCAGCTGTTAGGACTATAAAAGAGCTCACAGGTGATCCACAGAGACGAAGACCTTGAATGAACTTGGTCAGTTCATCAGTTTGTTTTTATGAAACAATAGGTCATTCTTTTTTGACAGGAAGTGTTACTCCGTGTCTTTCCACTTTTCACCTGCTTTAGAGTCTTACGCTTGAAGTTCCGTATCGTATCTTCAGAGAGAGAGAGAGAATTTTGGACGCTTAGAGAAAGTGTCATGTGCACTTTTGTTCCCATGAATAGTAGCAAACTTTCCAATCTCAGCTCTATAATTGCTTCATCAAAATTCCTTCGCTCTGTAGATCTTCGTTTTTGTCACTGTTTCTTCATGTTAATGTCTTCCTTCTACAGCTTTGAACCAGAGAGTGAGCGATATTTTCATACGCACTATGGCACGTACCCTTGCTGTTCAAATAGCTTGTGCAGACGTTGTCAATGCGTATGCTCAAAGTATATCATTTAACAAAGTTTATTTTAATGACAGAGAATAACTCGTTATATTTGTTGACATTAAATGATTGTTATATATTCTGGATTTACAGTATTCAATAGTTGAATGTTGCGGAGTATTGAACACCATGGTAATGGTGTGAAACGAGGTTGCTAGGGGAAGTACTAACCCGGATGCCAACGACAGAGTTGGATCGTGCGATGTTACATTGTAATACGTAATGTGAAAGTCAGCAACATCATAAGGAGTGAGTTAGAATTTTTTGGCCTTTTAGAAAACAGCTTTAATGTAAATGGAGCTGACAAAGATGAACAATGGAGGTCGTGGAGTTCTGTTGATATTATCAACAACGTGTAATGAGTCATAGTTTGCAATTATCTTTAATTTAATATAATTTAGTTCACACTTATTTTGTGATTTGCTAGCAAGGTGAGGCGAAGTGTGGTTCATAGTAATTACGTTTCCTTTGATCAACTTTCTGTTTGGCATGCAAGCATTGCCTAGTATGCATAAAAATAGTGTGTTATGACATGGATGGTGGATGAAAGAGTGGGACTTTGGTAGACTTGCTCTGCTCCCAATGCTGTCTTATGAATTTTTGGCATTTGCAGTTTCGAGTTCTCTGTCCACATTGGCAAACAAGGACTGCTTTCCGTACATGTGAGCTCATTGTGGATGCTGTTCAACTGACATCTGAAGATATATCACGTATTTGATTATCTGTTATGACTACATTGTTCTGTTACATGAATATATATCCTATCTGTTTCAGAGCCACCTGTGACTTATCCTGAAGGAATATTTCGAAGTGCCACATTTGATTTTTCTGGAAGGTTTGATTTACCAATTGTAGAATAATACTACATTTACTTTAGGTTGTATGATCTGCTTTTAGTAACAACTAGCAATAGTAATAGTGAGTTGTAAATTAAGTTAATGATGACAATATAGTAATAATTGTTATATAATAAATATTTAATAATAATATGACAAGACTGACCAGGCCAAAAATTACCGGCCTATCACGTGTCTGTCTGTCTTCTATAAGACCCTCACCTCAGTCATCAGGCAGAGGATTGCAGGGCATTTGGATCAGAGAAACCTCATGGCTCCGGAGCAGAAGGGTTGTCGACAGGGATCTTTTGGTGCAAAGGATCAGCTGTTGATCAACAAGCTGCTTACCGAAGACTGTAGGACCAGGCACAAGAGCTTGAGCATGGCTTGGGTGGACTACCAGAAAGCCTATGACAGCGTGCCACACAGTTGGTTGCTCCAATGCCTTCAGCTGCATAAGATCAGTCCAGTCTTGTGCGGGTTCCTGTCACGTGTGATGAAGAGTTGGAGGACATCGATGGTGCTTTCTTGTGGGAATAGTACTATCAAGACAAGGCTTATGCAGATCAGGAGGGGTATTTTCCAAGGTGACTCACTTTCTCCACTTCTCTTCTGTATGGCTCTCCATCTTCTGAGCAAGGAGCTGAACAGAACCGGTTACGGCTACCAGATGACCACTGGGCATGGTGAGACTGCCAAACGTCAGCTTATCAGTCATCTACTTTACATGGATGATCTGAAGCTGTATGGCAGAAACTCTGATCAGTTGGACGGGTTGTTGCACACGGTTTGTACCTTCTCTGATGACATCCAGATGAAGTTTGGTCTGGACAAATGTGCTGTTGCACACTTTGTCAACGGCAGGCTATCTGGACACAACTCTGGAGTGACGGTAGGAAAAACGGACACCATCAAGTGTCTGGAACCGGGTCAAGTCTACAAGTACTTGGGTGTAGATGAGAGTAACGGTATTCAGCACAGCATGATGCGGGAGAGACTCCGTCGTGAGTACTTCCGCAGAGTGAAGGTGGTTCTCCGGACTGAGTTGTATGGTCGGAACAAGATTCTAGCCATCAATGGGTTTGCACTACCGGTTCTCACTTACGGTTTTGGCGTCATTCATTGGGGGGGGGGGGGTGCACGGACCTGCAGCAGCTCGATCGACGGACCAGAAAGCTCCTCTCTATGCACGGTGTCCACCATCCTGCTGCAGACGTTGACCGACTGTACGCTCCTTGCAGTGATGGGGGTAGGGGGTTACAACAGATTGAGTCGACATATCAATCTTGTATTGTGAGGCTGAACTGTTACCTTGCTGACAGTTCTGATCCTTTCATGCAGATGATACGGGAGTGTGACTCTGGAAAATCTTCACACTCGATCAAGCGTATGGCTTGTCGGTTTACTGCACAGCTGTGAAGGAGTCTTGCTTCGGACGACAAGTCGCAGAGCTTACACAGGAATGCATCCATCTCGGTTGAAGGTGGCTTCGAGCAAGCACCTGAAACAGATGCGAGACATTACCGTACGTGTTGCAGTTCTCTTTGTGTGCGGTCCTGGAGCGGGAAGCCTATGCACGGGCAGTATCGTCGTCTCACTGAGCAACCGCCTGTGGACATGAAAGAGACCTACGGATGGCTAAAGGCAGCGAATCTTCCTGCTGCAACTGAGGGACTGGTTGTTGCTGCTCAAGACCAAGGTCTTCGGACTCGGTACTATGAGCGCAAGATTCTACATCGTGATGTCAGTCCTACTTGTCGCATGTGCAGTGTAGGCCTGGAAACAGTCGACCACATTGTGGCAGGCTGTAGTGCTTTGGCACCGACGGACTACACTGATCGACACAATCAGGTGGCATCCATCATTCACTGGGATGTTTGTCGCCATTTTGGGGTTCCAGTGGAGAGCAGATGGTACCGGCATCATCCTGATAGGCTTGTGGAGACGGATGACATTACTATGATGTGGGATACCACCATCCCCACTGCAAGGATGATCAAAGCCAATCATCCAGACATCTGTCTCAGAAATAGGAAGACAAACACTTGTCTTCTTATTGATATCAGCTGTCCTGCTGATGGCAACATTGGCAAGAAACATGCTGAGAAGTTGGCGAAGTACAGCGACTTGCGAGTGGAGATAAGCCACATGTGGCATTGTCGAACACTGGTGGTTCCGGTGGTCTTGGGAGCTTTGGGCACAGTGCACGCAGGTATTGCATGGTGGCTGGACATTATTCCAGGTCATCACAACCTGCAGCACTTACAGAAAACAGTGCTTCTGGGATCTACTCGGATCCTTCGTAAAGTCATGTCTTCTTTCTAGACAGCCGTGATGGTCTAAGTACTTCTGAAGCAGGGTTTGCTTCCAGTACTTGTAATAGACTTTACAAACCAGACTGATCTGGTTGAGCACGACATATTAGTATAAACTAATTGAAGAAGCACTAAAGTGCTACCCCTCACTTGCTAACTTATTTTACAAAGAGTTTATCCACCTTGAATCTAACTAGTCAGAGCCAATGAAGAGTGTGAGAAGGGGGCTGGACACATTGACTGGCACTCTAATTAACACCAGAGACAATGAGCACATGCACTGCATTCCAATGGTCAGTCTGTCCACAGAGGCATTACTGTAACCC
This sequence comes from Corticium candelabrum, assembly GCF_963422355.1. Lineage (NCBI taxonomy): Eukaryota > Metazoa > Porifera > Homoscleromorpha > Homosclerophorida > Plakinidae > Corticium > Corticium candelabrum. Next base: position 4,931,234 of record NC_085106.1, read on the forward strand.
TTCTTGTGTAAAATATGTTGATTTTAGCAGATTGTTTCAGTAGTAGGACAGATTGGAATGCATAGCAAGAGCTTGTAGTTATGGCTGGTTACATATAGTTATGTGCTAATTGTCAGGAGACCGGGGATGTCGCCAATTATATTACAGGCTGTCATTGCATTCCAATGTTCTAGCTGTATTGGCTTTTTACCAAAGTAATGTGTCAACCCTGCTGTGAAGGAAAAAGTCACTTTGGTAGCATGTTGGCTTGTCATTTTGTAGCAGTATTTCTACTGTACTGTTTTCTTGTAGTTTTTATGCAAATGATGCTATTTGGAATAGCAGCACCTAGTTAGTTGTTTCTAAACACAGGTGCTTCATGTTAATTACTAGCATAGCAATCTACTCGAGCCTGTTGTTTTGCACTTTTTGAAACTGAGAATGTGTATGAATGTACCTGAACTATACGTTGAGTAGGTTTTGCAATTTAAGCACGTTTTGGCTGTATTCAGTAGCAATCGCTCTGTTTCCTGTTTAAGACACTGCGTACTAGCTCGATCCGGTCACATAGTTGCTAAACTCAGCACTATAACAAAGAAGAAATGAACTATCACACGCACAACATATCTAACTACTTTGTCATAATTGTGACTTTGGGTTGGGTCTGGACAACAATAATGACTCCACATGCAAGAAAGGTTGCTGAGAGCGTGGTCTACACATGAAATCAAATGCAGACGATTATTTTGCTCTTAGGGTTTAGCCCTTAATGCTTCTTCGTTAGTGTATTAGCAAAAATTTGCAAAGAGTTGCACAGACTGCTCTTAATGCAACTCAGTTAAGAAGTGATTCACATGTCATATTTTCTTTGGTAGAAATGGTTTTTAGTAGAAGGGAGTTAAAATAGCATCTAGTGATGGAGATAGTGCTGTTGGATGATCACAGATTTCTTGTAATTGTTATGCTTTGGATATCTTTGCAAATGGCGTTTCATGAAATGGTTGTTTGGCAAAAGGCTTGAAAGTGTGTTCTAGCTATTCTCTGACGTATAGAAAGTTTCATGTAAAGCTTGTTTGGAGAAATTTCAAGTCAAGCTCTAATATGAATTTTATGCCAAGGGAAAGGATAAAAACAGAGGGAGAAACTGAAAACATTCTGGTCTATTAAGAAAAATAGTCACAATTAGTTGTAAAGGGAGAGCATACAAAGCTTGAACTTTTACGTTACCCTAGGTGCGATGAAAACATATGGTTGGTCAAGCCTTTGGTGAGAGGAGATGCAAGCACAGGTTATAGTAGCCTCAAATTTCCAGACCAGAGAGCGTGCGAAGCGCGCGAACTCTAGTCTGGACCAAGTTGATACTAAAATGATTTCGAAAGTATTTATCAAAAGCGATGGTAAATGGTGTCTAACAGCGTAGGATCGTTTTACCTAGATCAACATATCATTTGTAAATGCCATGAGAGATCTCACAAACAAAGAAGAGCCGTCTGCCGTGTTTGCGGCAATATCTTGGTGGACGGCATGAAACGACGACTCTTTGATTCTTCGGCAGACCGCTAGCTAGTCTAACCGCTCGACTAGCGAAACTACCGCTCGACCAGTTGTCAAAGGTGATGGTCTAGCAACGCTGCTGTGCATGTCCTCTCACCGCAAGCTTGAAAATATTAAAGAACTGAAGCTGAAACTAAAACTAAGATGTGTGTGTGCACAGTCTGATCATTGTTCTGGCATGCAGAGTCTTGTCATTGTTCTGGCATGCAGAGTCTTGTCATTGTTCTGGCGTGCACTTAGCCGCCCACGAGGATTTCACACGCGCGCAATCAGGTGCTAGTGCACTTAGCATAACCAATTATTGCTAAGCCAGTCAGAATTTACAACCGAGATTCGGGTTGTAGAAGCTGATTGGCTAAGAAAGGCTATTTCCGAAATCATTTAGTATCGACTTGGTCCAGACTAGAGTTCGCGCGCTTCGCACGCTATCTGGTCTGGAAGTTCGAGGCTAAGGTTATAGATCTCCACTTTACAATTAAAGAACTTTTGAGATGCAACATGCACATGTGGCTTAGCTGCTACCACACTAAGTGTATAAATGTAATTGTGGTATTGTTGTAGCCAACTATTTTCAGCTAGCTGTACAAGAGGAGGAGGACTGATGATGAAAATGTTTGGGTTTAGGGGTCTGGACAATTAGATACTAGTAGTGTAGAGCTTTCAACTAATGTGCCAAGAGTCATTTGTGTAATGCATGGTTGGTTTCAATGTTGCAGCAAATGTTTATGGTGTTATGTTTGCATCATATTTGATGAAATGATGACATTTGATTTAGTTATGATAAGAAAAGACCTAGCTAGTACATCACAAATTACAATAAGTCAATGGTCAGAATGCTGTAAGAAAAGACTTAGCTAGTACATCACTCATTACAATAAGTCAATGGTATACAGAATGCTGTAGTTTACTGTCATCAAGACTCTGTCTGGCTAGGTGTTTCTAACTGTTGAATAACCAAACTTGATGTATGATTGCAACCCTGGTCTAGTTGCATGGGTAGATAAGTGAATGGGAGGTATTGGATGCTTTCTGATTATATTTTTTATTAAAGGAACATTTTTCCAGATGTTTTACGTGCTAGCGCCTTGGATACTGTTTGGGAAAAATGTATACACTAAATCAAAGTTTTGACAATGATGGAAAGATGTGATTTCATACCACAAACTCTACATTCTTACCATACAGAATTTTTAGGCCTGTAAGATATTGCGAGTTTGGGTCGCATGTAAACTGCAATCACGAGATGTAGCTTATTTTGCATATTCTACACGTGGAAACGTGTGAAAATGCCATTCGAAATGTAAGGGTTCACAATGGTGTTTGTTTGTGCACTTTAGAGTGCATGTATTCATGACAGAAACAGTGGAAATATCATATTCTGCAATAGTGTGCGAGTGGAAACAGAGCTGCAAGGACCATAACAATGTGTTCAATCTGAAGCTCTACTGCTGAAAAAAATGCTCCCACATTGAATGTGGCTCAATCCTCACGCGTCCATTGCACCTAAGCAACGATCGTGGTAGACTTCTACTTTGTAATTTTAGATAAATTACTGGTACAATTTGCATATCTACATATTCAGATTATGTAAACTGAACCGCCTATCAGTACAGGGCACTCTATGCCTAGACTTACAGCCTCTTGTTTCCAACTAACTCGCACACTAAAAAGGCGTTTCTTGAGTATGCACATAGTATGGACTGTGTTCCCTTGTTACAAGGAACAAATCAGATGATCATGTGTCTGGCAGATGTTATTTAGATACAACCACCAAATGTGTTGTTTGTCAGACCAAATACTGCACCAGTGTTGGGACATGTTTGGACAAAACATCCATCGGTACGCATATATGATAGTGTAAACCTTGTCTCTTATACCCCATTTACACTGAGCACTCGTGAGCGGGCCAGCCCATGCTGGCCTGGCCCACCACAACTTGTTGTGCCAACCCGGGCTGGCCAAGGTCAGCTCAGCTTCAAATCGTTGTGAGAATGTGAGCCAAGCCAGGCTGAAGGCCGTGCATGCTTATCAGCTTCCAAGATGGCGTTGAAGATGAAGAAATTGAAGACAACGTCGACCTCTGTGTTCTTACTTCACCTCGATATTTCTGCAGACTGTTCCAGTGCTAGCGAGAAGTAAGTGCAGACAGCTTGTTCCATGATGACGTCTGTATCTAGCATGCGCACCAAGAAACACGCCTACTAAAACTTGACTTGCTTGTTTTGCCGGAATGTCATGTGAACAAGAGCTGGCTTGGCTTGGCTCTGCTCTGTTTGGAGCTGTGCTCGTGTGAATGGTGTATTAGCACGTGTTGGCCTTTTGAATGGTGTAACTGTTATATCTCATGAACTTTGGTGCCTCCTAGCATGCTTTATCCAGTGAAAACCTCAGCTGCCTTTAGTGCCATTACTTCCTTGGAAGTTGGTATCAAAAATTACATGCAAAATGGCTACAGTAGGGGAGGCACTTAATTAGACGTGTGCCCATGCAAGTATGTCCTACCTAGGCTCAGTCTTTTCAAACCAATCTACTTCCCTATTTTCCACTGCAATAATAACTTGTGTACTTGCATTAGGTTTTACTTTGAGCAGTTGGTGTCAGGAGAAGTGCTTAATGTTTACCATGATAAGCTTGAAGATCAACATATATCAGCTATGAAGAGGGCTTTTGTTTCTGTGATATCAGGCCACATCAAGGTGACTTGTAAACTGATTGTTATTTAAAAGTATTGTTTTGTTATTATTTTCTACTCATGTTAAATTAAATGCATTTATGCATGTACATACATACATACAGGGTCATAGTGTGGCATGGGCTTAGACTGGGCTATAGCTTTCCCATCATTTGTAGGCGTGGTTTTAAAAAATTGTGGACTGTAACTATGTATAATGCTTGGAAATCAAATGTTGGAATACCAAGGCTTTATGTGTTAGTCACTTGTCCATGTAAAATGAATTTGAATCTAATGAGTTTGTTTAAATAAAATTAATGAATCAAACCTACCAGGGATGCTTAGAACAACTGCATTTAATTTCTGTATGGTATATTGAGTATATCATTGGCTAAACGCAAGTGTACATTTTACCTGTGGCTATCAATAGCAAGAATTATGCAGGCTTACATTCACTGGTTTGCCTCGGCTTGTCTTTGTTAATTCTTCTAGCGGATGTGCATACACTAGTCAGTCTTAGGTTAAGTTAAAGTAGACATGTTTCAAGCAGTTGTTTGCACACGTGCAGGAACATAGCTAACTAAGTGTACACTGTGGGTCTGGGTATGCATGATATGTAGTGCGCATGTGGATAAGTACAAACGCAGTGGCAGATCCAGGGTGGTGCATGGAGTGCCTAGGCACCACCATTTTCAGGTCGCAAGTAAGGACCAAAGTCATGTATAGTATATACACCGCCCTTATTCCAGTCTGGATTCGCCACTGATTTTACCTTATCAGTTAATTAAACGCCAATAAAGTGGCCATGTCTCATAGTATTGTGAAGTTTATTTCCCCCCTTTCTAGAGGTCACGCTATGCCTCTGATACATACTCGTGCATCAATCAACCAATTAATCTTTGCTCATCGCTCATTGATAGAAACAGATGGAAGCATGGCCATGACCAGTTTTAGCAGGAGATGACAATTTTGTGTCTTTGTTTAGGCAATGTGCAGAAATGAATTTCTTTTTTCTGCACCAGTCCTTTTTTGCTATTTGGCAAATTGCATTGTTTTGCCACTCTAAAATAGTGAACACAGTGACCTAGATATGGAATTTCTCTTCATGTTGCCTAATCATGCTGGCATGCACATCACATAACTATAGAATTGAAAAACAGTTGTCACCAAGCGATAGAATAGAGACAGTTTTTGTTCTTGTGTGGAACCCCTATGTTTGTAGACATGTGTAAAGATTTCATTTCAATGCATTGCACAACCTAATGGAGCAACCGAACTTGAGGCAGAAAAGACGTATATTTGTAACTTATTTATTTGTTATAGTATCACACACACACACACACACACACACACACACACACACACACACACACACACACACACACACACACACACACACACACACACACACACACCACTTCCTTCTACTCTACTCAGTTACAAGCTAACGACTCCTGAACAATGTGTTACATAAACAGGCAAAAAAAGGAAACTGTTAGGTTGCCCAATCTTGATGTTGATGAGCTTGCATACGAGAAGCAAGTACAGCTTTAGATCAACATATGCACTTGACACAACCAGTTGAGACATTGCTACAGGAGAATTGGACAAGAAGATATTATAGTGAAGACCCAGATGGCCAGTCCGTACACTCACTCTGGCAAAACATGAGTACCCACTGACGACCAGTAGATGTCGAGTTTCACAGGCTTGTAGAGTAGTCTTCCTGGTGTGTTTCCAACTGGACCGGATGTTTCAATTGGTATACTGAATCACTGTAGTCGCTGTCATTCTTCAAAATAAGCTGGCAACAATAAAGCTCACAAGCTTTGGGTGCCGCCATCTACATTCGAGGATACACACACACACACACACACACACACACACACACACACACACACACACACACACACACACACACGTGCGCAAATGTGGTTCTTCACGCACACATGCAAAAATGGATAAAGAGCTGCCATTATACACGGTTGCACCCCCAGCTTAATAGCTGGGCCATGCTAAGCAATCTCCTGGAGCGTGGCCTGCTTCTCACAGAAGCACCAACTGCAACGCCAACTGCGGTGTGGTCACCAGAAGTTTTACCTGGACCCTAGTGGCTGGTGGACTTTAATTTGTGGCAGTTGGGGCCTTTGCCACCCCCAGTCAATGATCAGGTACTTGTTTATACTCCTGAGTTGAAAGAGGCAATTGTGTGTGAGTTCTTGCCAAGGAAATTTTGCCATATTAGTAGCTTGCCATCACTGTGACTTGAGCTTGCAACCCTGATGGGTCTTTGATATACTCACGCCATAGGATGACTCTCTAGCCAACCAAGCTATAGCATCACACGTGCACACCCATGCACAAGCACTCACCCATCCATATGCCCGCACATGCACACGCCCGCACATACACACGCCCCCACATGCACACGCCTACACATGAACACGACCACACATGCACACACCCACACATGCATACGCCCACACATGCACACTCTCACACACACACACACACACACACACACACACACACACACACACACTACTAGTTGGTTGTTGGAAGATTACTTTTCTAATTCTATGTGACTATATTGCACAGACTACAACAAAAAGCTATCAAATTGAAGAAACGGACAATCATGGTATGGTTGCGTACATTCGTGTTGATGAAGTCAAAATGTACTCACTGTGCAGAGAAAATAGTAACTTATGTAGTGTTTGATTCCAGGATTACATGTTTCTACTTACTCAGTAGAACCTGGTGAAGGAGACATGTTGATCTACACTAAGAAGAAGCAACCCAAGTTGCAGGATAATTACGTTTCCCATCATCAGAAGGTCAATTTAAGTGACAGCATTTGCACTTCATAGTGTTGTAAATTAACACCTGTTACAGGTTATGCATGTAAGTAAGGAGAAACAAGTTCATTCTGCTGTACAGAACGAGTCTTTTGAATTACACAAGGATAGTGCACCAAGTCATGTCATACCAGAAAACATCAAGTATGTTTATTGTTATTGCGTATTTTCAAATACTAACAGTTGATATACAGGAAATATGCCACATTTCTTCCAGATGGGACTGAATCAGGAGGCAAGTTGATTGTGATGTGGTAAATATGGATGTACTGTAGTGATTGTGATATGATCTATGTTAGAACCACAACATATTCGTGCTGTCAGCGATTCAAGTGTTACTCTAGTTCATGCAAAACCAGTTGAATTCAAACTAGATTATCGTGTTTTGAAGGAGTTGGAAAAACAGAGTATAGTCACACAGGTATTACAAGTAGGCATCTGATAGTTTGTTGTGTGGTGTATGTGCTAGGATATGTACAATCTGTGCTTTGTGAGTAGCTGGTCCAGTTTCAGGAGATCAGTTCAGCAGAGATTTCTGTCGAACATGTGTTGGTGTGCTTTTTTGTTCTTGTGTATGTTAGTTTATTTGTTGTTTGTGTATTTGTGTATGTTAGTGTGTTTGTTTGTCTGTGTATTTGTCTTGCTGTTGCCAAATGTATCAAATCCATTCCTTGATAGTCAAAGAGATCTATTGTTGCAACTTCCTAACAGCAACAGAAGGCATGCAGTGCATGCTGGGCTTGCACCTGAGGTGGAATTTGGATGATGAGATTATTTTAGTTTACTGCAACTGTGATTTGACTGTGCTTGTTTGTCTGGTGTTCAACTTTTCATGAGACATCTTAGTGATTGCATGCAGTGCAAATGCATTTACCATGTTGTTATGCAGGCATTTTACAAGTTCTTATGTTTTTAATGTCTTGGTGTACAGTGTGGTGAGTGTGTGTGTGTGTGTGTGTGTGTGTGTGTGTGTGTGTGTGTGTGTGCATGCGTGTGTGTGCGTGTGCACGCGTGTATGCGTGTAAGGCAGGACTTGTTATTATAAGGCTTCATATTGGCCAACCTCATTGTAATTATTATTAAAATTTATTGAACAATTAATTCTATCTTATCACTACATAACTTAAAAACATTTGTTTGTTTAGGTCAAGAAAGACTTGATACCTCCTGAGAACTTTGAAGGCATCGTAGAGGAATCTATAGACTGTATGACACAAGAAAGTTCACCTGGTGCGTTGACATTGCTAGATAGTAACATTTTTTGTATACAAAAACATGCATACTGTTTTTCTTTCTTTGTTATGTTCAGACTCTTCCAAATTTCAGTCTTGTTATGGTCACTTGGTTGATACTCTTCGCCAACTGCCTGATGACAAGTTTAATGTGTTTGCTGCTCAGTACTTGTCTCCTTCTCTGTTGGCAGAAAACTCCCCAGAAGCTAAAGCCATGGTTGACGCTGTTGTGGCTGTAGCTACAAACAGACAGAAAGCACAGGATATTTTAGTTCAGTACATCTTTCGTGCTTCTACAGTTGGAAAAGATCTTATGTTGAGAGCAATTCATGTGTGTTTCACAGTGAAATTGCCTTCTCAGGTGAGAAGCCAAATCTCTGTTGCAAGATGTTGTACTTAACTTCTGCTTTTGTAATTAAAATAGGATCTTATTACAGCTGTGTATGATCTTGCTTTCAATGATAGCTTTTTGACTGGTAAAAACTTTTGGTGGTGTACAACGTTGAAATTAATGGCTGTTTGGCCATTTAGATATTATGAATGATGATGATATCAAACATAGAGCAATACTGGGATATGGTGCACTTGCTAGACCATTGAAGAAAGTAGATCCTGCCATGGCAGATACCATTGTTCATCACATTGAAACAGCTGTTAACGGTAGATTAAATTTCATGTTTGTAGCAATATTGTGATTATGAGCTATAATATATTGTTACAGATGTTCCGTCTACATTAGAAAGGACTGTACGTTCTGTTCACAGTTCATTGATTGAAGACCATTGGCATGAGTCACACTATCGCAAAATGGTTTACCTTCACAGTTTGGGAAATGCTGGTATTGAGCGGTCTAAAGCTCTACTTGTTGCACATCTTGATGACAACATACCAAGCATTTGGAAACGGGCTGCTGCAACAGCTCTTGGTCAATACAGTTGTGAATATGTATGTATTAGTTATTGCTGCTAACAACTAGGCCTGGACTTTGTAATGTTTTTTTTATCTAGTCAGCAAATGTACTGTTGAGAACTCTGTCTAATGAGGAAGAAGAGAGTGTGTGGGATGAAGCTTTGATGGCATATCAACGCCATCCTCGATGGAACAACAACTCATTGGCTGAATGTCTGGAGGATCGGTATGACAGCTGCATAAAAAAAGTCATTATGTCATTGTGAGTAGTTACTGTAAAGTGCCATGTTTTTCTCACAGACTAAGAGCTGATCGCAAATTCAAGCGTCGCAGTGTTGCTGATTTTTTGAAGAAACTGAACTTTAAACTAGAGTTACCTGAAATTGACTGGGGAAAGAAAGTGGGATCTGGCAGTTTGGGAGCTACATTTGGAGTTCGTCTAAAAAACAAGATGGAATTAAAAACTGGTCAAATGATTGAATCAATTTTGATAGAATACTAGTAATTAATTGTATGTTTTAAAATTATAGAGCAATTGTCGACTCATTTTGAAGTTATAATCCGTGATGCGGGTTGGGTGACCGCTAATCTTGGAATTTTGAAACTCAATGTTGATGTTTTGCGAGCTGAAGCTTGCTACCACGGTTATGTCTCTTATGATTTGGATATTCTCAAGGTCAGTTTACCAATATCAATTATAAATAAACTAGTTGGCAGACAGCTATGTTTTAGGACTTTGACATAGACAAAATTCAAGATATTTCAGACAGTTTTGAACGGATCAAGGACTCTGTGGTTGGAAGCATGCAGCAGGCTATTGATGCTTTTTCAAAGATTGTGTGCAAAGGCTGCTTGAAGGAGATTCTGAACAACTTTGTTAGCAACATTGTTGATCTACCTCAATTAGCAGTGAACTTGAAACAGGTGCTGAATGATGCAGTGGCTGCAGTGGAGGAGTATGTTGGTTTGCCATGGATGAAACCTGTTGCTCGCGTTGTAAAGCGAGCTCGAGGCATTGGTGAAACTATCCAATCAGACATTCTGGACACTATCTCGGTAAACATGCAGTTATTTAGTGTTGATACTGAATGGTGATTTGACATGTAACAAAAGTTTCGTTCCAGTGCCAAAAATTATGGCTTGCGGTGCATGCATGCACTGTTGTCTATTTTGGCAGACACATCTGGACTGGGTTGTCCAAACTTAAACCTAACACTAAGCCTAACCCTAACCATATTCCAAACTCTACCCTAAACCAGGTCCATTCTGGCTGCCACTAATGGACAAGGGTCCACTTATTGTCCCTTCCAATTTTGGCATGACAGACAAAAGGTTGCATGTTTCTGGTTGGACAAACAGACTAAAGATACTATAAGAGAGAAGGTACGCACAGACCTGGAGAGATTTCGAGAAGTCGTGCAGAGAGATCATGCAACTAGGAGAGAAGCTAGAAGAGAGTAGCAACAGAGATACTAGATATCAAAACCATTAGAGACAGATAGAGATAAACTGGAATGTTATTAAAGATGAAGTGGGAACGAGAATGGCAACACATGTGTAATACAGACTTAGACAACGGGAGTGTTGACAGAGACTCAAAAATGCATGGACAAAAACAGTGCAAGAATAATGAATTTATTGGACTGTGTTGTTAGGGCATAGGAGATGCTGTTTCTATTCAACTTCCGTATGTTGGAGAGCTAATAGAACAATCATTCAGTCTGATCGGCCAAACAATGGAGAATTTCTTCCGTGCACCTTTGCAATCTCTTGCCCAACTCACGAGAGCAGTCGGAAAGTTAGCAAATTCACAGCGTATTTGTTGTCGAGTGTAATACATGTCAACATTGTATAGGATAAATCAAGCTCTGTTTTTGGCACTTCAGACCAAAAATGATGTAATAGAGAAACTGCGATTTCTAGGTGATTTTGCTATTTTTAGAAAATGTTTTGCTTTATTCTATGTTTCTTTGTTTCTCTAGGTCAGCGACCTTTCTGGATGCATTTGGGTGAAGAATTTCGTTTGCTTTGGGACGATTTGAAAGAGGCGTACACCAACGTGACGTCTGCAGTAGCACAACGCTGGAAGTCGGTCGTAGACTCACCATTTGGGATTTTGAGCAGGGTGAGACAAAGTTACAAGAAATTTGACATGGAAGAATTAATGACTGGGTTTCAATCTATTTAGGATCATCAAGAACATGTAGTTATTGAAAAAGTAAAAGAAATCCTGAACGAAGTATTCGAACCTATCGAAGCATTAAACAAGTTGGCAGCGCCATTTGTGGAAGCTTACAATGCAGTGATCAATGTGATCAGTCAAGTGAAAGAAGCATTTGCTACAATGAAAGAACAGTGTGTCTAAGATGTTGATCAATTTTTCTTACTGGTTATTATCATTCTGCTTTGGTAGATACGAGAAGGCTAGATCACTTGTGGTCAAGGTCTTTGGTCCAAAATTTCACAAGAAGTTTCCACGCAAGAGGAGACCGTGTTCTGAAGGAAGCTGCAGTTGTGGAGGATTTCCGTCTACTGGTGGTGACAAATTTGATAAAGGAGTGGATGTTCTAATCAACAGAAACGCGAAAGTAACGCACAACTATTGACTTTAGATCTGAATAGCATCTAACACTAATGGTTACGATTGCTCTGTAGCTGTTTATAAAGTTTGTTTCCATTCTTGTAGGTTGTATCTCCTGTTACGGGCACAGCTGTGTCTACTGGTATTCGAGAGGTGACTGTTACTGCTGGAAAAGGACCGTTCTATGGGAAACTAATTGTTGTTAACGATATCGTGGCCAATTCTTCCTTGTCCAAATCTCATGAAGTCTTCTCTGGTCAGACTATTGGTAGGGCAGCTGCGTCCGGATGTCAACCGAATTCTGTTCACGTCACGGTGAAGGAAAAGTCTTCATCCGGGGAGTACCTACCTGTTGATCCCACTCCATATCTTGACCGTATAGAACTGCCTGAACTGAAATGGAATCAAGTGTGTGACGAGTACAAACTTGTTCTTCTGGGTTTAACACTGTCATCTGGAAGGCTGTCGGAAGCTGCTAAGCAAGCTGTCAGTGACATCAGCCGAGGGAAAAATCCGTTTCAAGGAGTTGGAGATAAAGTTAAGGATGCGGTAGCCAAGACTAAGAAAAAGGTAACTGAAGCGGTAGATAAGACGAAAAAAGACCTGAACGAAGTGAAAGAAGAAGTACAAAGAGCTGTCGGTGACATTAAGGATGCTTTTTCATCGGATGGTGTTAAAGATGCTTTCAAAGAAGTATTTCCGTCGCCAGGTTTGGATATACCAGAGTACGAAGGTCCAGAATTTGGTGCATCTGCTAGCAACGGGTGAGAAACGATGTGAGTGTTGTGGATGTACCGTCTTTGTTTACCGTTTGTCGTAGGCTTAGTTTGGGCAACATGGTGAAAAATCTGAAATCAAAATTCCTTAACTACGACATTGGGACACTGACGGTTGGAGCTACTCTCGATTTGTTTGCTAAAAACGGAATGCAGGATGAAGTCGAGTCTTTGCAAAAGCTAGTTACTGATTTGAAGTTAGCGTTTGATGACCCGACATGCCAGAATCCAACAGCTGCGTCTACCAAGAAGTTACGCAACCTTTTGCGTCATCAGGGTAAGCCGACTGAAGGCACGTGGGACACTATGATAAGAAGACTGAACGAAATTCCTGATACGGGTAAATAAGGACAGTGCGTGTCATTATACATGAAACATATCGGTAATATGACTGAGCTTTGTCTGTGTAGCTTGTGGTGGCATTCGCAACGCTTTGCATCGCATCTCTGGACAATATTGCACCGTAGATGACGACTGTCTTGGTGTCTCATGCTGTATTCCGTTGCAACTCATCTTCACAAGAAAATTTGTTAAAGCTGCAGTGCACGTGAATCCATGTCGTAGTGATTTGACTCTGTCATTCGGTCCCTGGAAACAGACATTCAATCTAAGTTATTGTAATGCTTCCTTATGCTCGCACTCTGCTTCATATAATTTAGGTACGTAAATTAAATTAATTGTGTTGTTTCAGCATTTGAAGACTCCATTTTGATTGATGGAAGTGTATTTGGTGATGACATATCAGTATCTGTGTCAGTCAAAGCGCTGGTTGATACAAATTCTGCAACAGTTTCGGCAAGCGTCCAACTCTGTTCGCGTCATTTGCGAACGTGTTTGTTGTCGTATCGTATTGTACATGAGGCTGTGTTTAACATTGGATTGTCCAATTGCCGGTCTCGTAAGACCTGGATTCTTTGCCGTATTGTGACTAAAACTGATCAATGGTTTTTTTTTTTTTGTTTCAGGGAGGAATTTGCTCACACAAACTGAGTCTATTATCAGTGCCATGACTCTTAATGATTTCCAAGAAGAAATGATAGGCAACGAGGTGAAGGGATTCGTAATGACATTGGTAGCGAAAGCCAGATCTTCGTTACTTGAAAATGTAATCTGCATTTGTTATTGCTTCTTCACATATTGAAGATATTTTTGTATTTGCAATTTACTAGCTTCTCAATGACGTTGAGTTGATATTCTCTAATCCAATTGAAGAATTTCTAAAGAGAGTAGATTTTTGTCAGTCTGCATCATGGAACTTCTCTCCGAAACCGATACAGTTTTTTGAATATGAGATTCGTTATCCAATGGGTCCTGTCATTGTCGACTTTTGTAAGTAATTGTAAAATTAAATAACCTTTCATTTCCTAATTATTGTGTTAACGTAATTATAGTTTTTGGTGGGAGAGGATCCTATGGAGTGCATTTCCAACTCGGCATCTGCATTTTGTCAAGTCAAGCAAAGGTGTGGATTCAGTTAGTGCACTGAGGTTTAATGTGTAACAGTGTTTGTATGAAGATTACAGTGACACCATATGCAGGAATCCAAGTGTATGGTGGAGTACGTGTTGGCATTCTGATTTTCTTTGTTGAAGTAAGCATCCATGGTCAAATTCTTGACGTACGCTTTCCTGCTCAAGCAACGGTTGGATACACTCAAATGCCCCTCGATGTAAAGTAATTAAGTGTTCTTCCTCAGATATTTTGACCAAACAGCATTGTTGAACTTGGTTTATTTAAATGTTCGTTAGAGGTGCTGTAGATGTCAATCTGGTGCCTTTTCGACTATCTATTCATGCTTCAGTTATACTCTACATCAAAATCTGCTTCTTTGGGTGTATCAGGATACGAAAGACTATCTGGACGTCGCAGTTATGGAGTTACTCGTCACCGACAATTTCTAAGAACGTGTTGACTATTGGAAGAGATGATGAGGACAAGTCTGCACCAGAGTTTCGCTCATTGACGTATGATGCCAATCGACGACGGCGATCAAATGTGGACAGTGTACCCTGCACTGTCCACCAGCTTCTCAATCGATTTCCAAACTCTCCAGCATTTGAGATCGAAGTGAGTGCTTATGACGACGAGAGCGAGGTTGCATATACTTTGGATGTGGGAACGTATCGTGGTGGACGGAATGTACATGAGCAGTTTGCCATGGGCGGCCCACAACTTTTGTCAACTGATCTGTTGGCCCCCGGTGTTCCTCTCTATTTTACGGTGATTGCAACAAATACTCAAGGAAAGTCTTCATCGGCTGTTTGCTCTCTGCCGACATATGACAATACACGTCCGGGAGGTCGTGTGGAACAATCTTATGATATTGTTAGTTATCCTTGGATATTGTCGGCTCTTTTCGTTGTGCACGATGACTCAGAGCTTGAGAACATTGGCTGGGCAAGTGTTGGACTCGGGTCCGGACAATCAAATGTTGTTGCTCGGTATCAATTCTCATTTAAAGCCATTGAAATTAATCACGAAGCAAGTCATGCATTAGAACACTTTGCTCAACCTCGACTGGGTCGCCTTATGGCACCAACTGTTGCCACAACGACTGTTATAAGTCCCTTGAAGTGTGCTACTTTCTGTCTGACCTACGGCGTTCAGTGCGTTTCATTTGACTACAACTACCATTTGGACGAGTGTGTGGTAGTCCAGGCGATCGAAGGACCTCTGGTTGAGAGAAGAGTTAGTGGTTCTTTCTATAATTTTGAACGTATCGGTGTTGGATCTACCGCCTGGTTTGAGCATACAGAAATGACTCTAATCCACGGAGAAATTTATTATTTCAATGCTGAGGTGACAAACGTCTTAGGTTATTCTCAACTGATGTCTTCCAAAGGAACGTTAGTAGATTTCACGCCGCCATTACCAGGAGAAGTGGGAAATATAAGGTATGACGTTACTGAGGCATCTCAGTGTAAAGCATCGTTTGTACAGCGATGTGTTGAGGTCACACCTTGGCCTAATCACAGGTAACAAAGTATTTATTCATTACTTTCTTCTTACGGTATAGTCTGTTTTACAAATCTAGAATCATCATAGACGGTGAAGGTGCCCAAACCGTCTTCAATGGTCACGAACCATTTTCGGATCTAAAATACACAAGATACAATAACTTTATTGGCTGTACGTGACAGTTTCGTTAACAAATTTCTCACGTTTGATGGATTGCATTGTGTTACACTTTTGTAGGTAACTTTCGGGGATTTCACGATGATGAGTCTGGTATTTATAAATATACATGGGCAGCTGGAACGCGACCACTTTTAGTAGACGTGTTCAATTACGAAGATCCTCATGCACATTTACACGACGAACGTCACTGGAGCCATTCTGGAACGAAGTTGATTGATTTAGTTGATGGTCACTACTTTATAACAGTGCAGGCTGTCAATAATGTTGTGTTTGGTGGGTCATTGGTGACCGAGGTTGGACACAGCACTTCGCACATTGTCGATACGGTTCCACCTGATGTTCACTCTGTCCATGGTTTGAAATACGACGAGGATACTCACATGCTACAATTGGAATACAACACGAGGTAGGTGTGACTTGTCTTCTATAAGTTGTGTTTGTATAGTAACTAAGGTGAGTTTCTTATATTTATGGCTATTATTAGCGATGACATGTCTGGAGTTCGTGAGATAGACTTTGCTCTGGGCAAAACGGTTCATGACACGGATCTGCACAGTTGGGATAGGCACGGTAATCTAACTATGCTGCTGGTTGTCGTCAATGTAGCAGACGGTGTTCCTGCCTGGGTTCGTATTCGTGCCATCGACAACGGTGAGTACTACATGATCCCTAGAGTGAAACATGCATTATCATAGTTGTACTCATTTCAGTCTATTTGATGGCTATTGGTCATTCACATTATCCTCTCGTCATTGATCGTACACCACCGGTGATTGGCTACGTGTATGATGGCCGTCATCACGGTAGTGATGCAAGCTATACTGCTGCCAATAACACTATTTGTGTCAACTGGGATAATTTCCATGATGAGGAGAGCGGGTTGACTGACTTTGCTAGAGTAGGAATGGGGAGTGCTCCAGGTCTTACCGACGTGGTGGCCTTACAGGAAGTTTCATACACAGCTAAAGAAATATGCTTTCAAACATCGCTAGTTCACTCTCATACTTATTACTCAACTGTTGTAGTTTACAATCGAGGCCACAAGCAGCTAAGTGTCAATGACTCGTCAGATGGAGGTAAGCGCCTGTACTTACAACTCTACAAATGCAACATTAGTTGCTATTTTGGTTTTTGTTTGTGTTTTGTGTCTAGTTTTGGTTGATCTGACGGATCCTGTTAGAGGATGGGTAAAGGATGGTTTGGATCCCGCAGAAGATATTGACTATTCTTATGTTGACAGTGCTGTGTATTGCAACTGGAATGACTTTTATGATCCTGAATCTGACATTGTTCGATATGAGGTTCAGTCTTTCGTGTCTGGTACACCTTTTCCTGTACGCTCGGTTGGCTTAGACACACAATCAGTAGACATTTCAGTTAGCTTAAAGCACGGAGATACCATTCGAAGTATCTTGACGGCAGTTGACGGTGCCGAGCGCCGCACAAGCATTGCCACCAATGGTTACATCATCGACAAGTCTCCACCTCTTTTAGTGAGCATTGGATTTGAAGGATCTCGCAAAGGAATTCCATACTTTCAAGCTGATGTTGGTATGATCACTGCTAGGTGGGTTTACAAGGACCCAGAATCCGGTATCAAGTCATACCAAGTTGCAATTTATGAACTACATCACGGCAGTAACCAAGCGATTTATCCAAGCCAAGGAGATTGGGCAGACTTTCCAAAACAGGGTGATGAGGGAGCAGTAAACCAACTTGTCGTCTCTAATTTGGCTTTGACAAGTGGAGCAGAGTATGTGGTAAAGGTGAAAGCTACAAACAATGCAAAACTTGCAGTTAGCCACACGAGTGAACCAATGACTGTAGACGATACACCTCCAGTCATTGCATGGGTTGTGGTTGGAAATCTTGATGGATCAGATGAGAATACTGATTCTCTGGATCGTGTTGTGCAGTCTGATAAGCACGGAATCAAAGCATCTTGGTATGGTAGTGATCCCGAGAGTGGTATAGATTCTTACTTGATCGCTGTAGGTACAACTGCTGGAGGCTCCGAGGCAAGTGGTGGTTGGCGTGATGTTGGCTTTCGAACAAGCGCTTTTGTAGATCGTCTATTGCTCTCTGTGACTGATGAAACCAGTCAGGAACCTGTGTACTTTGTGACTGTGAAGGCACACAATGCAGCCGGTTTGGAGTCGAAGAGTTTGACTTCAAAACCAATAGTTGTCGTGGAGGCTGACGTTGCAGGAGTTGTGTTGGATGGTCCTGATACCACAGATGCCATGTTTCAACGTCAATCCGATACTGTTACTGTTCAGTTTACACCATTTTCTAGCAAACGTTGTGGTGGTATTTCCAAGTACGAATGGGCTATAGGAACATCACCTTTGGAGGATGATTTACAGTCTTTCTCGAGAGTCGGTATTGTAGTTCGAGATGACGATAGCGGTTTTGCTCAGGTGCCGTTTCAACTAGAAAATGGAAAAACTGTGTATTCAACTGTCAAGGCCACAACTAAATGTGGCGATAATCTCATGTCTTCTTCCAGTGGTGTCATTCCAGACAATTCACCTCCGCAGATAAAATTTACTCAATTGGCGACAGCGGATGCAAGCAACATCAGTTCTAACTCATTGTATGTTTACTCTTCGTCTTCCATTGGTGCTGTTTGGAAGGGTGACGATCAGGAAAGTGGGATAGTTAGGTATGCTTGGTCTTCCTCCATAATTCCCATGGATTTTAGAAGTGGGAAAATTAATTATACTACTGGTCTTCAAACGAGTGATGGTGATTTGGTTCGTCAGTCTGAAGGTGTACCAAACTTTGTGTGGGTAGAAGCAGAGAATCGTGTATCATACAGGCACTCGATTACCAGTGTAGGTCTTGTGGTTGACAGCAGTCCACCGTCCTTGGGAAAACTGCATTGCCCCGACTCTATATCTCATTCGGCCTCTGACTTGCAATGTTGCTGGAGTGGAATACACGATTCAGAAAGTGGGATCGTCAACTTTCGTATGACATTGTCTTTTGCTAAAGACCTAGTAGTGGCTGTTTCTCCATTATTGCCGACAGATGTCTCATGTTTTTCACTCTCTCTGGAGAAATTCTTGAACACTAATGGATCACATTTGGTAACTCTGGAGGCTGTAAATGGCATTCAACATAGCTCTTTTGCATATGCTACGGTAATTGTTGACGTATCAGCACCAACCACTGGTAATATACAACATCTGTCAGATGAGTATCACTATGTTGTTGGCAGAAGTAACTCAGATCAAATTGCTGTGCAGTGCCAGAGCTCTGAAACAGAAATGCACATTGCATGGGATGAGTTTACTGACACGGAAACATCTATTACTAGGTTTGTATTATATAACAGTTTCTGTTCTGCAAGTTGTTTTAAGTTCTTGCATTTAGATATGA
The DNA here is from genome assembly GCF_963422355.1 of Corticium candelabrum. Classification (NCBI taxonomy): domain Eukaryota; kingdom Metazoa; phylum Porifera; class Homoscleromorpha; order Homosclerophorida; family Plakinidae; genus Corticium; species Corticium candelabrum. The sequence goes on from NC_085106.1 coordinate 4,950,316, forward strand.
AGTTGCTGTCGGAGATTATCCGGGTTCGACTTCATTGAGACGGTTTGAATCTGTAGGACTTGCTACAAGGATTCACATTGATCATCTGCAGTTGCGTCACGGATCAACTGCATATGTTGCTGTGCGAGGATTCAACAGTGCTGGCTTATCTTCCTTTTTGGTATCTGATGGAGTCGTAATCAATTCGAGAGCTCACTTGTCAGTTTGGGATGGTTTAGGAGATGATATTGACTTTCAGGCATCAACATCCGTCTTTGCAGCTTCATGGGTGCACAGTGTAGCATGTCCGATTGTGAGCTTGTCTTGGGCAATATATCGAGTTGATGATGTGCTTATACAGCCGTTTACTAATATACCAATTGATTCATTTGTGGCTGTGACAGAAGACGTGAATCTTCGAAATGGAGAGCGGTACTATGTTGTTGTTCGACTTGTGACCGCATCAGGGCAGACTGTAGTGGATCGATCAGACGGGGTGACGGTTGACATTGAACCTCCAGTTCCAGGCCAAGTGTTTGACGGATTAGATTCTGGAGAGGATGCTAACTATCAGGCATCCGTTACTACACTCAGTGCGACTTGGTTGCCATTTGGACATCCCGGGTCATCGGCACCAGGTCAGCAGATAGTGCGATATGAGGTGGCATTGGGGTCTGACGATCGATATTCACTTACTAGGATCAATGTCATTCCTTTTACAGTTGTTGGTCTCAACACATCGGTAACGTTCTCTGACCTCGACTTGATTCCTCTCAGCCAACAATACTTCTTTACAGTACGCGCATTCAGCAGGACTGGAGCAATGTCAGAGGTTACATCTAATGGTATATATGTGGGATATGGGAAACCACTGATTGCCGGAACAGTACACATGGATATGTTCAGTAACTCGTCGTCTTCACTGACTGCTAGTTGGGATGGATTCTCTTCAGATTTACCGATTCTCTTCTATGAGTGGGCGATTTCTACTAAGCCTGTCAACATCTCACGGTGTCCAAAAAGCGTGAATAGTTATTGGCGAGATGATGAAGTAGACAATCTCTTTGATGTAAAGCGTTTTGTCAATGTTGGACTTGACACAGTAGCCACTGTCAACAACTTGAACCTGTATCACAATAAAAAATATTATGTCACAGTACGAGCAAGCAACGAAGCTCTACGTTGCATATTTGTTACTTCTTTGCCGATTTTGATTGATCTGACACCTCCCAGTCCTGGCATTGTGATCGCAGGATTTGAAACAGATCTTGGTGCATCTTATGTTCGATCACCGAGTGAAATTGCAGTCATGTGGAAGAACTTCAACGATAGCGAGAGTGGAATCACTCAGTACGAGGTGTCATTATGGAGCAAGGATAGCTGTTATGAGTCAAATGATACACGAAAATTGAGGCAATTAATTGACTACATATCTGTTAGTAATGCTACATCATACATCTACAAACAGTTATCATTAGACAGTTCGAGGCCGTACTACGTATTAGTAATGGCCACGAATGGGGCTGGTTCAAAGCAGGTTGTGTTTTCTAAACCTGTATTGATAGATATCAGTCCACCTTTTGTTGGACAAGTCAAAGATGGAAATGATTGGATGAATGACAGAGTGTTTCAGTCGTCATTAGACAGTCTACAGGCTACATTTACTGTTGCGTACACTGAAGATCAACTTTCTTGTCCAGATCGTGATTACGATATGTCAAGTGATTTGGTCTTTCAAGACTGGATTGTCTACACGGGACATACAGTTGGCAACATACCAAACTACGGTACAATATCATTCGAAGATAGTCAAGTGAGTGTCGACCGGGAAGGACTGAAGCTTGGATGGGTGAGAGATAGAAGAAAAGTGAGGTTGCAATCAGGCGCTTTGTATACGACCACTGGCACAGTGAACGAGGGCTCTTTTCTAATTGAAATGAAGACAGCTGGAGGTAGATCAACCTTGACAAGCGTCGTGCTTTGGGATGGTCCACAGAACACAATTGGAGATCTGGAAGCACCTGGCAGGATCCAAGACACTAATATCATAACAACTGAAAACTTGAATATATCAGACAGTTTGGCTCAAAGTTTTAGTTCTGCTTCCGGTTCTGGTTCTGGCAGTGGACCAACCGTCGGACATCCAGATGTATTGGATGCTAATGGAGCCAAGGATTTTGCAGATACCGAGATCAAATACGATAGAGCCAGTGCTGGTATTGGATTTCAGGTGATGGGAGAAAGCGAGGCCTCTGAAATTGGTTTTGAACGGAGTGACTTCTATCTGCTCTTTTGGTGTCGATTTGCTAATGATGAAGAAACAGCTAAGTTGCAGTGGGTCGAGTTAGGATTTGATCCTACTAGCGAATACCACACTTATGCAATGAAGATGAAAAAATCACAGACTGAGGGGTCTATAGAATGGACTGCCAAGCTGTACATCGATAACGAGCTTAGATCTGTGCTGACGGGAGTACCTCAATTGAATGACAATACAACTTTGTCTATTGCGGTTCGTACACACGGAGGTTTCGTTGCTCCTCTTGATAATCCCTTTCATCCACCAGCGTCATTTGCTTATGTTCGTCGTGTGAGTTTGCCGGTTGCCGGATCCGATCCTTGCTATGGTGGAGAACCGTTTCGAGACTTTGAGAGCCCGATTGTTTCTATTGAGTCATGCATCAGCTCAAAACCGTCTGGCACTTGTGACGTCATTCCTTTCCAGCAAGAAGGGTCTGTGTGTGTTGCTTGTAGAGAACCATGTGATCGGTACAGCTGCTCTGTCGATTGCCATTTTAGTCGTACAACAATAAACTCTTACCAGCTCAACAATTTGACTCTGTCGGCCGGAATTGTTGATCGAAAGTCCGATGACATTCAGACGTCGGACTTAATATTTCGTCCATCGGTCTATTATTTTGTGTTGAGAGTTATTAATGCTGCTGGTGCTGCGTCTATTTCTGTGTCGGATGGAGTAGTAATCGACACCACAGCTGCCTTATGTTCTGCCGTCTATCAAGTTGATCCATCATGGTCATTGACAGAACCATCAAAATATCAAGGCACCAACACATCAATTGCGGCATTTTGGGAGTGCAGTGACAATATTAGTGGTATCATCGAGTATTCGTGGTCTATAGCAACTAATTTCACATTTGCTGATATTCAGCCGTTCACGTCAGTTGGAGTGGCAACACATGCATTGAGAGAGAACCTTTTCTTACATCAGAAATCAACTTATTATGTGTCGGTCAGAACTCACAACGGTGCTCAACTGTTCAGCACGTGGCACGGTGAAGGTATAACAGTTGACGTCGAACCACCGGATGTTTCTAATACAAGCGTATCAGCCATGTTCTCTGAGAAATGGCTGAATGGGTCTGACATACGTCGCACTGATGAAGGTGACAGACTGGGGATTGCATGGGGCGACATCAATGATGATGATGTGGATCAAATAGGTGAGGCAAACATTGTTTTTTTGTAACATATGTGATGTTGAATTGCATGTTTTAGAGTGGCGTGTTGGGTATGAGGAGGAAGGAGAAGGTCTGTTGCCTTCTGTGACTGTCAGCATTGGAAGAAACGCGTCTCGTGCAGAAGTGTTAGATGGAAAAATCATCATTGGCCGCGGAGACGCTGTCAACTTGTCAGATGTCAGGGCTGTGCAGAAGAAAGCCTTTCAAGAAGAAAATCGTGGCAGCAGTTTTCTCAGTGTTGAGCCGGGTCGTTTAATGTATCACTCGCTGATTGTTCGCAGTCGTTCTCACAAGAAGTCTCTTATCTCGGGGCCAAGAATAGCATTATTGCGTATGTTGTGTGTTCATGCTTTGAGACATGTGTTTAATGATTTGTTTTGTTAGGCTCTCAAGACTTGGCTGTTATGGGCTCAAATTTGTCCGCTTTTTCAAGTAATTCGATTCAGCTATCACTGGCATCCGATGACAGGCGTGTGGTCATTGAGGGTTTAGGTAATTCCGTCATCTGAATCAAGAGTTTGTCGATTATTGAGGTTGTGTTGCAGACGTTGCGGATGGTGGCATGGTTATCATGGGCGTTCTAAATCAGTCTGACCTACAAAAGGAGTTTGGATCGTCAGCAGTTATTCAATATTGGTCATATATACAGAATCCTGAACAGACCAGACATCAGACTTCTCGGAGACTTGAATCTAGGTAGTCATTTATTTGATAAATTTTATAACATATGTGTAAAATTACATGTGTCTTTTGCAATGTTTTTTTAGATTTCACAAATTTTTAGGAATAAGCATTTTTGTGTCTCCTCTGAAGCCTGGTGATATTAGTGGTCCATTTGAGTTAAAACTACCATTCAATGCAAGTGACAGTTGGAAAGACGAAATTCCTGAAGTTGTCTTCTGGGATCCGAGTATGGCTCATTTGTACAGTTGCTTGTTTCTTTTGCTCATAGTCCTTTGTACTGTTGCAGGCTTGTATGCATGGAGGATAGCTAGTTATTCTGCTTGTCCAAGACCAACTCATGTTGACTGGAAGAATGGAATACTGTCTGTACAGGTTAGCTACTCTCTTATTTATTAATTGTTCAATGAATTGACACTATCAAGTATTTTCATTCGGGTGAAGGTTTGTAGCACTTGGAGCTCGACCAAAACGGACAGAAGAAAGAGGAGTGTAACTGGCACAGCATATGTAGAGCAACCTACTCAATTTGCTCTTGCAAGAATTAGTAGCCAGTTTGTCAATACGGCACCAACCATCCCTGATCAGCGACTTCAACTGTCAATGCAAGAAGATGATCATTTGTCTGTACGCCTGATATTCATAGATGAGGAAGATGACAAAGCCATTTTTAGCCTAGTCGATGAACTGCATTCCCTGTTTGATTCAGTTTTATTATTAGGAGACGGAATGTTGACAGTAGTTCCGTGTGCTAACTGCTACGGGTCTGATGTAATCCACTACACTGTCACAGAGACAGATGTTCCAGAGGGCCAGCCACTATCATCTACGGGCAGCGTTCAAATAACAGTCAAGCCCGAGCAAGATGCACCTGTTCTCTATTACCAGAACATAATTGAAGACAAAATTCAAGCAGCAGGAGAAAAGGATACAGTCGACTTGTTCGTGGAACAAAACAAAATTGAGAACACATCCGTCTCGGTTCTAATGGCAGTGCTAGATCAAGATGGCGGCGACCATCTAACTTTGTTGGTAAATTCACCATCTGTTGGTAATGTCTTTGTTATTGAGACCGTTTCAGACGAAAAGTCTTCATTTGAGCACATCTTGACAAACACAACACAGACACCTTCTCCTGCATTCAAAGAGTTTCTTTTCAAGTATACCGTTTCTAATGATTATCACGGAATGATCAACGTTGAAGTGGTAGCTCGAGATCAGAACTTTACCTACAGTAACCTGCTGACTGTGAGAATTTTTATTTTTGCTATGCCTTGCAAAAACAACGCCACATGCAGGGGAAATATATCTGATCCACAATGCCAATCATTGAGCAGAGCATTTAGCTATGAAGGATACGTCTGTGTGTGTCAAGCAGGTTACACTGACTTCTTCTGTGAGACTGACATTGATGAATGCACTTCAGATCCTTGTGGCATGGAATACGAGTGTGTAGATCAATTGGATGGGTTTGCTTGTATAGGCAAGAGAGTCTTCCATAAAAGCAGTGCCGCACTCAGTGCCGCTCAAATTGCTGGCATATGTGTTGCATTGTTAATGAGCCTAATGATATTGCTGGTGGTGTGGCTGGTGTGGAGAAAGCGAAATAAACGGAAGTTGTCTGTTACGAGATCAAGGTATACACGAGTAGGAAAATAAGGGAAGCGCACCAACGTATTTATTGAAGAGATATTGTGCGCCTGTAAATTCATTCTTGTCATTTTCAGCTTGTACTTGTTTGTCTGGATGAATGTAAAAATTTGTCGTTTTTGTATATGCTGACTGGCCATGCACTAGACAAACGTTCTTGTTGGTCGGTCAGTCTGTTGGTCTGTCTGTAACTTTGTCTGTTGGACGGTCAGTTAGTCAGTCGGGGGTTGGTCGGTTGGTTGATGTCGGTCGATCAGTTGATCAGACTTTTGGTCAGTCAGTCAGTTGGTGGGTGGGTCTGTTGATTGGTCAGGTGGTTGTGGTCAGTCGTTTGATTGCATCACTTGGACGGTTGATCAGTCTGTCATTTAGTCGATCAGTTGGTCAACGTGTTGACACATTTATTGTCATGTTTGTCATCATCGTTTCCTGTTTGCAATATGCCAGGTTTTCATAATGCAATGTGGTCATATTGTTATAATGTGTAATCTGTACATATACAGGAGAGCTGTAAGAGAGAGAGAGAGAGAGAGAGAGAGAGAGAGAGTGTGTGTGTGTGTGTGTGTGTGTGTGTGTGTGTGTGTGTGTGTGTGTGTGTGTGTGTGTGTGTGTGTGTGTGTGTGTGTGTGTGTGTGTGTGTGTGTAAAAGTGTGTCTCCAAAACGGTGAGTTGCAGTGCCACTGAATTTTGATTGCATACGCTGAACTAATCAGAGTGGACAGTGAAGGTGTCGCTGTCTTTAGAGTTGTCTTGGGACTATGAGATTTCTTGCCAATGGAACCCACCTCCACTCGTGCACACATTTCTCTAGAACGGCGCATGGGATCTCCACCAAATTTCAAATGCCTATTCCTGACCTTGGATGGTACACACAGAGCCGGCAACGTTGATATAAGCAAGATGTTTTCGAGTATATCTGGGTTTCTAAAATATGGCTATGTGCATCAAAATAGCTGCCCCGTTTGCTACACCTGTAAGCAACGACGTTCGACGACACTCAAAATAGCTGATTTGTGTTGCCTTTGATAAATTACTGCTTATGATTCGAAATTCGTATAAATTTGCTTGGGCAAAGAATGGGCAAATCAGCTAGCAACGGCAGCAAAATCTTTGAAGTGAGAACGTAAACGAGAATATCGGGAATATCAACATAGCTGAGACTGTAAAAGTTATTTGGTCATACACTCGGGGAACAGGTTATCCTAGATTTTGCATGGTCTCTGTCCAATATCCAGGGTTAGTGCTGTGCATGTTCATGTGCACGGGCAAAAATGGGCAAATCAGCTAGCTACACCTGTTCCGTGCAATGGCAGCAACATCTTTAAGTGAGGACGTCTGACAAGAATGTCGAGATTTTGTGTTCTCTCTGCCAAGCAACTGGTATACATGCAAATTTGTTTAATTACTTAATGAATTTTCTTGTGCAAAGAACGGGCTAATCAGCTAGTGTTATGTAATGTGTCTGTATTTTTAAGCAGTCGACCGTATAGATTCATTCGTTAGTTGTCTTGTCAGGTAGATTTTGTGTACTACGAAATAATGTGTTCCTTTGCAGGAATGAGCATGAAAATGACTACACTCTCCGTAACGAGCTTGCTGAAGAGTATCAAGATGGTGTGCTCATTCTCATTTGTTAATTTTGATTTTTCTGCAAGTAACTTCATGCACTGCTATTTAGTTCCAATGACATATTATCGCAGTCACGATGTGCAAGAAAACTGTGAAGTTGTTGTGGAGCAATCTCATTCTGCAGGGTTTTCTCAGGTATATTTAATAAACATGGTCTCATTTAATTAATTAATTAATTGATCAACTGTTGGCACTCTTGGTTTTATAGAATGATTACGAGACTCCCGTGAGTACATGTGTCAATGGCACCAGTGAGGTCTGAACTCAGATTCCAACTTGTCAAATGGATGTTGTTCAAATGAATTTGACTTTTTTGTATATACTAGCAGGGTGCAGAGACTGTAGACGCTGCAGAGACTGCAGATACTGCAGAGACTGTAGACACTGTAGAGGATGCAGAGGGTATGTATGAGATAGTGGATCATAGAGAGGGCATCAGCACCAAGGTTTATGATTTCTGAACTTATATAGTTTTACGTGTATAGCACACTGTTAATTTGGAACAATAGAAAACGGTTGATGGCAGCGATGTTGAAAGTTTGGAAGTAGATTGCGAGAAAGACATTGAAAGTGATGTGGAGGAGCCTAAGCAGGTGCGATGCTTCGTGCTTAACTCGAATGATTTTGTATTCAAGCATGTGGTCTGTTTCTTGTAGCTTGATGGTGTTGATTTGGTTAATCCTTCATATGGTGTGGTGCTTGCCGACACATGTGTGTGAGATGTTAAGAGTGACTGGAGATTCGAAGGTACTCATTTGTAGAATAGAAATTTGCGTATTGATACTGTGGTAGCCATTGAAGGGGTCACATTGATGTGGATACTTGCTTGATATGTAGGGTGCACGTGGCATCGTATTTGCTACAGGATAGTTAGTGTACGTGGCATGATACTTGCTACCGGATGGTTAGCATCTCATGCTGTTTTTGTGTTGCATGAAAGCAGGCTATATCAGGATTCATGATGTGAAAGTTAGATAGAATATATACGCAATGACTTTCGTGTTTATGCTGTCTCAAGGCAGCTTGGAGTGTTCTAAGTCTGATTCTTTAAAATCAAATGTTAGAGTACGTGAAATATGTTATGTTGGAGGTCTGGCAACTGCACTGTAGATATTGCAAGCACTAAATTACAAAGAATATAATTGAATGTCACTAGAAGCTAGCAGAAACTTTCATCCATGCGAGTTCAAAGTTTTTTCAAGCTTCCTGTTGTTACAATACATATTTATGTCAACTATCAATCATAAAAGGAGCAAGTTGTCACTTTCACAGTAAGTGCATTGGCGACAGCAGTAATGAGATATTGCGATGCCAAGAATAGAATTACATTCATAGGTACGGGTATAGGAGGTGCTTTCTTGATCTCTCGGATAATAACAGCCCTGGCAAATTTACATTCAATGTCCTGTGAAGAAAATGATGGACTGCCCTGTATAGAACAACTGCATTTACAACTTAGGTGCACGTTTTGAAAAGAAGAACTGATGAAATCAATGAGCATGTTGAGTAGAACGATGGCAATGATACACCACAGAGCACAGTGCCAACAATGGTTTCTCCTGAATCCTCTGCATCACTGCCATTCTCTTAGAAAACAAATAAACCCAAAGGGTGCCCAAGACTGCAAGAGGCAATCAATAATATTGTTTGCTTAATTAATTAATCTGCCTTGTCTTACTAAGTACTGGTCAACATGGTAATTAATTAAGGCTCTCCACGTTCATTTGTTTTCCAGGACTGTACAGTCTAGCTGAATAAATGCTAGTCACACTGACCATAAATCTAACAAGACATGTGCCCAAAATGACCAAGAACAACATAATATCCGATGTAGTGCTAACTAAAGACAGTTGAGTCAAACCCAGGACATGCAGGTTGTGCTCTTAGATATGAAAGAAATCTACAACTAATCAGAGCTGCAACACCATCCACATGATACAAGTAACGAACTAGTTGGAAACGCACATTGTTGAGTACAGTCCAATGATTACCAGTATGTAGTGTAAGTCACAAATAGCAGCATGAGTGTTAAGTTAAATAGATTGCTGAAGCTCAAAATATATTCGCCAAGTCATTCCTAAACTGAGCGACTTCATGAACTAACAATCCCACAACAAATACGAAGACAATCCAGTCTAATACGTTCAGTCCACATTCTGTACCCACTAGATCATCACAATGAGTAACTTGATTTAACTAATAATATTGACAATCAAATTAGCAATTAGCAATATCGGAAAGACTAGATATTATACTGCATTTGTAATAAATGCGACGACTTGCTCCACATTGCTTTTAAGAAACACTTCAGAAAATTGCTTGTACTATCAGCCGTGTTGTAGCAACATGCATGATGATCATGAGAAAAGGAAGAGCATTTTGAGGAAGTACGTATACTGACTTTCCTTAGGTATTGACGGCTCGTTATTGCTGTCTCGTTATCTTCTCCATGCCACAACTTTCTCAACTTTCCAGTACAGCAGCACTGGCAATTAATAAACTATCTAGACACTTGCACATAATCGATCATTTCCCCCAGTAATATTCGAAATATTTACTAGAGTCCATGCATAATATGTTAGCATATAAGACTGGGAAATAATCTACCTTTTTCAGGTATTGTCTAGGGCTGGAATGTGCGTTTACATTGTTACGTGGAATGCAGTCTTCATGTATGGTTTGGTGGCAATTAACCCAGCAGTTTAACTGTTTTGGCGTGATTGATGTTACATACATACATACAGACAGATCAGCCTTTTATATATAGAGAGACATTATTATGATATGTGTCGTTATGCCCCTCCATGATGGCAAGTGGGGTCTTTACCCCCATCTGGGAGCCCACCAACCCGGCATGTGAGCCCAGCAGCGTACATGTTTCTGTGTAGTCCACACGGTGATCAATGACTAGCCAATTCAATATAGATTGCAGGCATTACGGTGACCACGAACTCGGTGCAACACACCTAGTGGATATCAATGGCCAAAAGGGAAACCGCTGAACGTATCATCAACAAACCATTTGCCAGACCACAGAAACTCCCCAACAACTGAAACTAGTCATAGTCTCATGGAAAGCTAGATAAACATGAGAAAGAAAGACAGACAAGTTTCATAATTTACTGTCGTCATTGGGGTTTGAACCCTCAAACCATGGAGTGGTAGCCATTGTTGCTAACCACTAAGCTACGGCATATTATTATTACAAAGATCTAGACAAGAATTTCCAAGACTTGATAATTTCATATGGATATCAACTGAGAACTTGATGGCTGTATAAAATTATCAAGTCCTTAAAATGTTAATTGGTAGATATTCGTATGAAATTAACAAGTCTTGGAAATTCTTGTCTAGATCTTGGGCAGGTCCTTGCAAGAACTTGCCAAAACCAAGTCCTTGGATAAGAACTTCAAACCGGGTTAAAGCATGGACATACAAAAATAGACAATAACAAGAAGTATCAACGTCAGCCAATCGAATACAATTCTGTACGAACAGCTTACACTTTTACTAAAGTGTGATGACTTCTTTAACCAGTCAAAAGCTATGCGAGCGGCATCAATTCTGGACGATGAAACAGATGTTGCAAAATCATGATTTCACACTGTTTTGCTCACTCACTGCATGTCACCTACTGCATATGGTTGTCGTTTGGCCTGTTTGTTTTGGAATGCTTGTAAATTTGCTTCTCTGCTGATTTGATGTAATTACCTAATGCTCTCTTTCTTCTTTGTATGTGTTGTCTACTTGTTCCTAACAAGCCACCTGCATTAGAAAAAGAAACACTGCTGCTGCTATCATTGAAGGGTGTATATCTGTATACAGACCATAAATGTACGTATGTATATATGTATTATGTATGTATGTTTCGTACCTGTAGATCCTTCTGCAGTCTCGATATGATCATTGCCATTGCCTTATTGATATGTTCTGTCTGTTAGAACCAATACATTTGTAAGAGTAATTAATGGCAACATTAAATAGTTATTGTACACGTAGAAACTTTGTCCATCTCCACACAGCGTTCCTCAGAAAAATCAATGCCATCACCTAACATCATGTACGTGTACAATAATTAGAAGAGCATTGGGTAACTGCATCATTTACCATCAGCCAATGAAAGAGTATCTGATATTGTCTCTATGTCATCATTGTCATTATCTGGAGAAGAGGCGATGATATCATTGCCAAATTGACAAGTCCTGTCAGCTAGCAGTAATACGTAGTAACAGTTAGGTAATCTAGTTCTGTCAACGTTTCAACATTCACACACGTGCGTGCGCACGTGCACACACACACACACACACACACACACACACACACACACACAAATGATTTATACCTCTACAAACTCTGGCCATCTCCACATCATCTTCATCTCCTTTATCAGGAGAATCATTACCATCATCTAACACCAATATACAAGTAAAATTTGAAGAGTGTTATGTAACTGCACCATTTTAGTAATTTTAAAGTTTATCCAATGTAGGGATATCTTAACAACGTTTCTATACAATCATTGTCTTTGTCATTGTAGTTGTCCGGAAGAGAACTGATAGTACTATTGACAAATTGGCAAGCTCTGTCACGTAGCACCAATACATAGTAAGACATAGGAAATGTAGTTTCTGTCATCATTTCAACACATACATACACACACACACACACACACACACACACACACACACACACACACACACACACACACACACACACACACACACACACACACACACAAATTGAGTTATACCTATAAAAACTGAGGGATCCTCCACATCACCATCTCCTTCCATCAGGGGAATAGTTGCCATATTCTAACACCAAGATACAAGTAAACTAATTGGAAAAGTATTAGGGTAACTGCAACATTTTACCGTCAGTCAATGTAGTATTTTTTAAAACCTTCAGCAAATCCTCTTCTTCAGGTTGAACATCCCTATCGTCACCTGGCAAGACACCATCTGTTGGGGGCTGTCCAAAAACAACTTCATAAGGCGCCACATTGATTGCACTTAGTGACTATGGTTTTGTGTGAATTCATAGCATCTGTGCACAAAACTAAAAATCTAAAACAAAATCTGTGATGCAACGTCAGTAGCACAAGTACATTGCACTAAGGAAAGATATTTTGTCCATCCCGTTCCTGGGTACTCTGCTCAATGAACAGCAAGCATATATATATATATATATATATATATATATATATATATACATACATACATACATACATACATACATACATACATACACATACATACATACATACACATCCATACATCCATACATCCATCCATACATACATATATATACATATATTGTACAGTTCTATGGGCCTGTTCAACAAGGCCTTGAGATTGAGAATGGCGTGGACGAACTGTCACAATTTTGCAATCTCCTGGCCATAATCCTACAACTTTTCGAATGATCAGTAGCCATAAAATAAAAGAGCAAGAGTAATATATTTTGGTTGAGACTTTTGGGCAATGTCCTTACTTTGTTGAAAAATTCTTTCCCGTTGTCGTACTGTAATATAAGTGGGAGACTAACAACACTGAATACATTTTTCAATAAGACATCTGGTCACTTCAACTGACTTCTTCTTATACTGAGGCCACAGGAAATTGAATTTCGTAAAATGGTCAATATAATGACCAATATCCTTGAACTCTCCATCAGGGTCTACTGTCATATTATAAGATCTATCTGGCCTCTTCGCATGACGCTTGGTGAAATAATCGGTTTGACAGTCGCTACTGACATTCGTGGTGTTTTACATGCGCAGATAACGCATGTCTTCACAAATTCTTGAACTACAGGTCGTGGAATGCCAAAATACTGTTTCTGAACCTAAGGTAGACACAATCTGTGAAACATCCACCCACCCACCCACCTGCCCAACCATATACCCACCAAACCCACCCATCCAAAGACTTACATCTGCAAAAACTTTCTGATATCCTGCATGCACTCTGGAGCCTTCATGTATAGTTGTGAGGATATTGCAGATTTCAGTCACAGTTGCTACTTTTAGCCAGTTGCCAAGCAAAGATACATGTATCTTGGTTTCACTGCCCTGTTTAATATAAACATAGCTAGCAAACATTACAATATATAACCACATCAAATACATTAATTACATATTCTTAATTAGTTAAATTTGCAAACAGAAGGTTAACAGCAGCCCCAAACAGATATCTGTTATAGATGAGGAGAATTGCTAAGTCAATTTCAAATCTAGTACTGCATACGTACAAGTAACGACATTACAATGACTCACATACCTGGCATACACAGACAAACAGACATGCAGACACATGAGCATATGCCTAATACGTGTAATTCAGACACATCTGACCTTTGGTGCAAACAGACAAAGCACTTCTTCAGCCCAAGCACGGGGAGGTCAATTACAACGAATCTCTTGCTATGAACGTAGAATCTGAAACGAGGGCTGTCATCGCGCGTGTGCTTTCCATCTCCACTAGCCAGAACTCGTCGGATTTGGACAGCCTTGACTTCACTAATTAGTTTCGAGTTCTGTTCGCTGAAAGAGTCTGAAGAAATTCGCGGAAGCTGTCACGACGGTGCTCAGCCATGTTTAGAACTAGGTAACGCGCGGGTTCGTATATTTCGCGCGAGCTACTAGCAAATGGGTTAGCCCGTATAAGAATACTCAATTCCATATTAGTTAATATCAACGCGACTGGCTACGCAAGGCTAGTACGGGACGTTGTTGGTCTAGAAATTTCTGTTGATTCTTCATGGCTACAGGTACGCGTACTTCCAAATTAGAAGGGGTAAGTTATCTGTTGAGAGTTTTCAGTATTTTGGCCTATGCCTATTTTTCACTACTTTCGTAGCTTCGTTTGGATGCTGCCGAACTTGCTCATCTGCTTTCTTTGGTAACACGTGATCGAGTGAAAGTTGGCTTGATGAGAGAACAGGAACAGATCAAAACGGAAATTCAGGCTGAGGAAGGACTTCTGAATTGTACTGCATCAGTTACTGCAATTCGCAATCCTAGACGCAATGATGATGAAAGGGCAAATCGACCGAGGATTCATACTTCCAAGATAACAACTTATGGTATAGGGTATACTGTTCATCATAAGGGCGGCGGAAATATGTTACAGACTGGCATGCGCAACATGAATAATTTTTTTAGGACACGTGAGGAGGCTCCAGAGTGGCAGTCAATAGCTGGACAGTTAAGCCGTGTCCACACTGGCAACTGGATCGCGAGGTGGTTTTGATCGCGATCAGTTGAATCCAATTAGAAATAGTGGGCGTTACCTCCAAGTAGGCTACGCGTATAGGTGGAACATCTAACCCTCCTCATTCGCCTTTGTTCTTGCTCACCTTATGTCGCTGTGTCAACGCTTTCCACAAGCAAAGAATCCACACATACACTTCGGTCATTAGTCACGTAATACCGAGGCGGAGGTATCGTTTTCAAAGTGCAGTGTGGACGCTTGTTAACCTGATTGGATCTCAATCGGATTGCGATCCATTCTGGTCTAGTGTGGACAGGGCTTTATTTGGGACTGGGTTGTTATGACTGGGTCACATCTTGCATGTAACCTTTAAGACGAAAACCGTTAAGTAGTTGGATTATAGCTAAAAAAGATACTTATTTATTTCTGAGCTCTATGAGACTAACCTTGACAATAGTGAAATGGAAGACTTGCTTGTGAGCTCACGTGAAAACTGTATCCACAAGTACGAACTTATTAGATCGTCTAGTACTGCTGCACTGTTGCATTATTTTTCTCACTTACACTGTCTCTACAGCTTATCATTAGACAGGAAGTCACAATTATATGACTTTTGTGATGTGTGTGCATTGGTGCAGGTAGTTGACTCTCGATTTGTGACTAACTGACAGTCACGTGACTGAGCAAATAACTAGTGTACTCAAAAGGCATTGACTCACTTCTCGTCGGTGTGGGTATTTGTGTATATGTGTGGCCAGATGGCTATGTTTGCTCGAAATGTGTAACACTTCTGGTCAAAGAAGTCCAGTCACAGAGAAGTAGTTGTGATTGGTCGTACAGACAATGGATGAATCACCAATCACAATTGCCAACATATGTGGGAGGATTTATACCAGTACAGTCTAATAATAATGTTTATATTTGCAATTACTGGATCTTATCACAACAACAGAAGTTAGGTTTGCAACTGCTAACAAAATCATTGTTTCTTGGCTTTGTACATTTTCATGGGAACCTAACATTGCATAACCATGAGTGACATTTATGTATCATACTTGATAAACTTTCGTTACTTTGATAATTACATATTCATTGTGGTGTTATGGAATTTTTGTGGCCAGTGAAACAGCAGTTGCTTTGTACAAGTCTAGACAAATTTTGAAAGTAGTACTACATGTAGAAGCAAAACAGAGTCTAAATTTATAATTCTTTGTAACAAGTTTAAGTATAGGTCTTTAAGGCTTATAGCTGAGGAAGCAAGGTTGAAAACACAGCTTTGGTTACAAATTTTTTGTCGCAAAATCCATTACGTAAGATTTAGTACCGACTTTGTCTCAAAGAAGTTGGGAGCAACCATATTCTTTATGTCAGTCTAATTTACTCTAGTAATTTAGCAGGGGTAAGGCTATTTGCAGTTCAAGTTGTGCATTTGCTGCAAACCAGTTGAACTATTCAGTCATATACATCCCAATCAGTAGCTATCCTACTGCATACATTATATAGTAGTGCTATAAATACAACATCATCTCCCTGTATTCCACGATGAAGTCCTTGTAGAAACCCCGTCTTGTGCCTTTCTGACATGCTGATGTTGATCTTGCATACTCTCTCTGTCTATGTTGTCTGCTTCCTGTTGGTTCAACGTGTCAGTTTGATTTCCATTTCCGCTTGAGCCGAGGTGGAAATTGTGTCTTTTAGCTTTTAGAATGCATGTTGACATGCTCTGACCACTCCCAAGAAGCATCCTTTCACAGAAGTTATCTCAGAGGTTCTGTAATATCGGCATACTGAGCAACAAATTGTAAGTATAATTTGTCATTCCTAAAAAGGAAACCAGCTTCGAGGATGACGTAGGAGGTGGTATGTTTTGAATTGCTTGCACGGGTAATTTCAACGGGTGTACTCCCTCAGCCGAGATGCCGTACCCAAGAAATTCCACTTCTTTTCCTGCAAAGACATTTTTCTTTGTTTAGAGGTAGACCATGTCGATCTACTAAGTCTAGACGATGTAATACTTCTGTAAGTCTGGTCATGTTCCCTTTGAGTCGGTGCATGAACAATAATGTCATCAACAAACACTGTTGAGCTCATTGCTTTTGACAAAATAGTTGGCATCATTTTTGAAAAGCGCTAGGTACTGAACATAACCCATATGGTAATCGACAAAACTGGAATACCATACCCATTTGTGTGTAATAAACACGGTCAAATAACGACTATTATGGCTAATGAAACTTGCAGATAACCTTACTGTAAATCCAATTTGCTAAACACACTAGAGCCCCCAAAGTCAGATGCAAGTTCTTTCACTGTTGGAACTGTTGTGATAGCTTTAGTTACATTCCTGAGATCAACGCATAAACGAAGGGCACCCGACTTTTTAAAGGAGCATTCCGGAGATATGTGCTGGGCTGCTGGCTCCACCTTCGCTCGCTAATTGGAAATCCATACTAACCAAGTTGGGTATCTGGGCGCTATCTCAGAGCAAACCCGACAGATGTACGTTAAGAACGTTTCATAACTTAAAAACTGACGGGGCTGTTTCAAGAATTTTGTGTGCCAAGTGAAGTGATTTTCTTGCACACCATCAGATCACGTGAGCCCTTACTGATGCAATCACATTCCCGGAAATGGTCTCTCTGTTGTTTCCGTCGCTTCAAGAACTGTGGAAACCGTCGTGCTACTTTCAGACTGTCTAGAGACTGACGTTCTTTTTGTGCGATTTATTTCGGTCCACAACATTTGAGAGAATTGGTGTTTGTGAGATTCTTTGGCATTAAAGGCAATGGACACTGTCGTAGATCGTGTTCTAGCAGTTTACAAAGCACTCGTCTCTGCTCAGGAACACTTTCTGTGAACTCCCGCAATCACCGGACCTCGCTATTTTGTCTTCACACTACGATGCACACTAAAGCTGCACAGTTCTCCAGAGTGTTTCTTTAACCACCACCACCAAATTTAAAATCCACAGTGATGACTCAATTTGTTTTATGATTCCTTCCTTTTCTAATCGACACAACTCCTCTGATACTCCCTCTCGCAGTGCTAATGGTATCCTTTGCAGGGGCTGGGCGATAGGTCGAATCAATTTATCTCAATGGCTTGTGCTCGTACCCCTTTACTACTCCCACATTTCTAAACACTCGTGGCCATTTTTGACACCAACTGTGCATAGATTCATTGTTCTCTGTCAATCTCATCACAATGCTAAAGTCCAATGTATCAAAAAGGTCAACACCCATAATATTCGTGCCTGCTGGTGTGACAAAAAGTGGAAATGGCTGGACGAATTTTCTTTGTAATGAACCAAAGCTATCACCCTTCCCAACAGCGAAATTGGTGAGTTGTTGTAACCTTTCAACTGCACTCCTGCTGGAATTATTTGCAAGTGACTAAGTGCACAGTCGTAATTGGCTTTACTTTTACCGATACCTTAGCCCCGAGATTATTGACCAGCTGAAGTTTAGATCCACTCACCTGGCATTCACACATTTTGAAGTCACTTTGTACTTGCCTTGTCACATGCAGCACTTCAGAAGCGTCAGTTAACATACTTATGTAAGTGGAGTACAACAGAAGATCCATAACAACACGCGAAGTGATTTAACTTGCTACAACGTTGACATTCTTTCCCACTTGTAGTGCAGCTCGGTTTTTGGTGACACTGAAGTCCACAGTCCGGGTGTCATGTTTTGTTTGAGCATTCTCGAGCATTCCTTTCTCCTCTGATTTGGTCAACTGTTTCCTCTTGAGCTGCGTCGTGTGTACCCAACGGTGTCTTTTCCTCAAACATATGTGCTTCATTCATCGCACTTCAATTTGAGTGGTGATTTGTACCGGTACGGAACAGCTGATTGTGTCTACTTTGAGAAAATGTTGCTCACAAACTTTCGATAATGCTGTGCAAGTGACCAACTGATCCCTTATGTACTCACTGTATAATCCACCAAAACGACAAGTGGCAGCTAACTGCCGTAGAATGGAAACATAATCTCTCACTGGTTCGCCTGGTCTTGGACATACTGATGGAAATGGTATCGATCTACTATGACCATTTACGTGAAGCCCAAAATGATCAGCCAGATTGTCCCGCTTGTTTCCGTACAAGTCATCAGCACCCAGTTTCTTAAAGATAGGTTGACCTTCTACCCCTATGCAGTGTACAAGTAGAGCGCGCAGCCGTCTAGTATCAATCATCAACATTCTGGATGCGAGAATGTAGTTTCAAAGGCTGAAATCCACATCTTTCAAGGAATTGAGGAACAGCCTGGCTGAGAGAGAAACAGAGATGGTGGATGAATACCTGCTGCAAACTTCCCATTTTCCTTTCTGAACTGGTTCCACGTGTGGCCATCCTCATCACCATTGTTGTAATTAGGACAACTCAATTGTATTTCGAATACACAGGAATGACAGAGATATAACAACAACACAACACAAAGCAACTCCAAGAATGTTACTTGTAATCCAACTGTAAAACGCAACTGACCGGTAAAAACCAGTCAAACTAATCGTTCAAACAGTAACCCGATCAGTAGTTATCCTACTGCATACATTATATAGTAGTGCTATAAATACAACACCGGGTAGGCAGGCAGTCATATCCGTGAAATGTTTCAAACCATGCTGTTTGGATTGCATATGAGGAAGGCATCCTGCTTTTTTAACATGTGGCATGCTGTTGGACTGTATTATGCTGTTATTGAGACTCTCTGGAAGCTGGATTCACCTGACAATGGGAAGTCCTTTTCGGAGAAGGCACAGAAACTGTGGAAGGAAAACGTATGAGCAGGAGAGGTCAGCTGCAATTGACAACCAATTAGCGGGAAAGACGCTTTGCTATCACTTGTACAAATGAATGTGGCATGATGTTTGCGACCTCGTATCAGTTTAGCAAGCACGAGAAGGCCAGGGGACATGTGCTATCGAAGGAAGACCAAAAGGACACAGATAAGCTTTTTGAAATATACTGTGGAGTTTAGCCTGAAGTTTGTTGTCTGGTATTAAGTGTAGAACAGACATAGACACGATAGTTTATATAACATCAAATATAACACAGGTGGTTTCAACATTTTGTAGTTTTGTATGAGGGGGTGGGTGGGTGGGTGGGTAAAAGGACAAATTGAAAACTTTTGTTTTAAAAACATTTTAATTTTGGACAAGCATGCAGCTAGTTACAGAAGCACACCAAGAAGTTAAGAGTTCCTGCTAGTACTGTCAGTATAGTCTTGCGTAGCTAAAGTATGATGCAGGAAAAGGGTCTGGCTATGCGAGACTACTGTCAGCACTAGCAAATTGCTGGTTGGAAGAGTGAGATGGCTGGTTGAGGCACAAGAACCAGTCATTATTACCAGTTGGGAGCAGAGATAGTGAATGATGTAGGCATAGTCTATGAACAGACATCAATTTTTAGTAGAGCTGAAGTGGAGCCAGACAAACAAACATGTATGCCTTGGCTCTGTCTCTTAACCAAGGCTTAACGGCTGTTTCTGGGTTACTGCAGCAGGATGAGTTCTCTATTGAAGAAAATGCAATCATTACCATGTCATAGTTTAGTCTAATTTGATGCTATGCTCAGATGTTATTGCTTTGGTCTGCTAGTTGGCTAAGCTCTAAAATGTGTATGGTGTTTGCTCCATGTGCAGCAAGTACGTACCAGGGAACCTGTGGATATTTACATGTCTGGTCACAAGAGGTTGGTCACATACACCCTCTACTCTTTGGCTTTTGGATTGAAGGATGATTTTATGTTCTTACTGTGTGACAGCTATAGATATGGCAACCAGTAGCTCTTGGTCGGCTGACCCTTCCTTTGATATAGTGCGCTGGATGTGTAGGTATACATTTCTCTATCCAAAGATATTATCTGTTACTGAATTTTGATTGTAGCAGCTTGCAAAAGTAAATGACCAACGGGTGTTTCTAAATTGTAGATGAATTAGTAGTTTGAGAAATGAAATTGTTGCTGGTGTAATCATGTGTCAGTTGAAAACACTGTATCAGCTGAGAAAGTGAGAGCCCTTATTTTAATGAGAAAGACGTCTAACAGTGCACAAATAAAAAGTAATTGTTGTCTTCTTTCCATGATGCAAAATTTAGATCACACACTGTTAGCGCACTCTACTGTACTAATTCTATCTAAACATGAGCCATAGCAGAAAATAATCTAATGGAAAGTTTAAATGGTGCACTTAGAGCAGCTTCAATATGGTTTTGATGATCTCGTTTCAATTCGGGTTTAGTTGAACTGGTTCTAGTGTAAACAAGGCTTAGTGAATCAAGAAATTCTGAGAGTGGGATGGGTAGGTCAACAGGAAGAACTGAAGGGTGTTTCTTTGTGCATACTTGTAATTAGAGACATGTCTTTAGGGTCTTTCTGACTCAGGTCAATTAAATTTGGAAAGTATGCAACTGCAACTACTGTAAATCAATAAATGTTCGTAACTACGGATGTTCGTAAACTGCTGTAAACTCTATTCGTAAGAAATGTTCGTAAACTTCCCTACGTGTCTTAAACATGTGCTTGGAAGTGAGGGTAGGTCTACCGACATACTTACTTCATCTCAATATATATGTCTTTGAGGTCTTTGGCTTGCAAAAGCCAATTTGTTGACGGGAAACTACTCTGAGCCAAGAAAGCTGCCGAACCCAAACAATGAAGGTGATTGTTTAGACAGCATTCAAAGTGCATCGGCATGGATATTTGGGCTACTAAGTAGAATTAGTAAGCGATTTAAGTTAGTAAATTCTTTGCAATTTACCCAAAATTTACAAAATTAAATAGCTTACGAACGTTATTGATTTGCAGTAACTTGATGCCTTTGTCCACAAATTGCCAAGGCAAGTTTCCGAAGTTGCAAATTCAACATGTTGGTGATAGAATATTAGTTACTCTCTTGCACCACCTTGGTACAACCTAAACACTTGTGGGCCACATGGCAGACCTTTCACTGCAAATTTGTTGTCATAAATTTATGTAGTTATACGTTATTTACAGCATTGTCTTGTATGCATTCTCAGCATCAATCTCACTTTCACAGACAGCAGTAACATAAGACAGTATTCTACACTCTTTTGTTTAGAGTGTAAGGCGTTGCCATCTTGTATAATTTATGTTAAATATGAAAATTGTACTTGATTGAATCAGTGTACATCAGCATTACTCAATCAGTCACTCTTGTCCTACCAAAATTTTCTGTGAAAATCCTGATTGAGATGTTGCTACTAACAGTATTAGGATTATCTTTCTTACAAGAACGTGGGCTCAACATGACATATTTGGGAAGTGTTAATGAAGTCACTGTGGTACACTCAGACAAATTGCTGTAACAAACCAATGTTGTGTCTTGACAAAGTAATAGAAACAGAATATACAGTCATACTGTAATGACAGATGATAAATTATATAGGGTTTTATTATCACTCATGAGGTCACAGGTATACTGTTTCTAGTAGTAGAATAGCATCATAATAAACAGCACATTCTATTTGATTAATAGCACAATAAAGAACTAATAGTAGCTTGAGTTACTGTTGTTGTGAACACTGTCAAAATGTGCAGGTTGGGATGAATCAGACACTGCTGTCAAGATTTACATTACTCTTGCTGGGGTTGAAAAACTGCCTCAAGAAAACATTAGTGTTAATTTTGGGAACAAGTTTGTTGTCAGCTGCCTGTTGACACAATAAGTACTGATAATAACTGATGATTTTTGTAGATCATTTGACTTCCATGTTCGTGAGCTAGATGGCAAAAATTATCAATTGCACATTCTCAACCTATCAGGAGCTATTGTTCCAGCTGAATCTCAATTTACAGTTAGTTCATGAACAGAAACAACTACAGTATAAGCATACAAAACGTCCTCTTGTCTTTATTTGTGGGGAACAGGTGAGGCATGGAAAGGTGACTATATTATTGAAAAAAGCTGATAAAGGAAAGTGGGATAATCTGGTACCCTCAAAGAAGAAAGAAACGTAAATAGCAATTAATAATTGCATGTGACATTTTATATGGTTTGATTTACTGTTTTTACCTTTGCTATTTCCAGGACTCC